>NW_026556638.1:0-33496 GCF_029017545.1 Prosopis cineraria
TAGAGTCCATTTTTGTTGGATTGATGTGATTAGAATTTATCGAGTATATCCATGATTTAGTCATTCAAATATTATTTCTCAATTTATAGGAGTATACTGATGATTTAGTCATTCAAATATCCACAAACTATACTGATGATTAGGAATGGTAGTATTGAGATTGTAAAAGGCTTATATTAAGGAGTTTATTTTCAAGATTTGACATTGATTTCTCTCTTTCATAATATCTTATTTTTTTAATATTAGATAATATAAATTAAGAGAAAAGAAAAAAAAAGAAATAAATATACGACTAGAATTTTCATCAATTTAATACTATTATTATTGTTATTATATTTTTTGGTGTATTGTTGTTGTTGTTATTATTATTTTCATTCCATTAATTCTGTGTGTGACCTATAATTACTCTTTCCTAAAGAACTGATGGCGAGAGATAGAGTGATACTGAGGATAAAGAAAACTGTTACCATTTTTGTTATATTTTTTTTTTTCACACATTGTATGAAGTATTCTTTCACATTGTAACGTAAGCTACAATCAGGGGAAAAAACATGAGCTATAACAAGAAAATCTATTATTCATTAACCGAATATGTTTAGCCTGTAAAAAAGGAAAATGTTAATTCATTTTTTTAACCTTAAAATTGAAATCATATATATATATATATATATTATTTTTTCTAACTAGACAATAGTATTATTTAAATTGGAATTTTACAAATTTGTTATTTATATTATTTTTATAATTTTCTTAAATCAAGCCCATGCAATGCATGGGATCAACTCTTATTCAATCATATTGGTCAATTTACTTTATTTTTAATTTAATTCTTTTATATAATTGGTTCACCCAACTTATTCTTGTGCCATTTCTTTCTATCTTCCCTATTGTCATCAATCCTAGTACCGATTCTCATTTTAAATTGGGGCATTTATTTCACCATCTCTCTGTTCATTTACGTTGTGCCCTATTCCCAAGGTTTTCTCCCAATAATCCTCCATTGGTTCCCTTCTTTTTTTTTTATTTACTCCCCTTAAAAATCTTCAAGGAGGCGTCCAAGATGATGCTGTTCACATTTGCCTTGTCTACATAGATGTTTTATTTAGAACCATCATTGATTCATTATCCATCAAATTCTCTCTTCCATAGATGTTTTATTTTAAAATTGTTTGGTAGATTTGTGATCATCAAGCAACCTTTGTTTGACTAGTTTAGAAAATAATGGAATCCAGTCGAGGAGTTATGGAATCTTATTGGAGGTTGCAATTGATTGATTATGCTACATTGGATGAAGATAAAGTCACTTCAGTGTATAAATTAGAATAGGTTTGTGAATTTTTATGGTCTTCACATGTTAGTGTTATAAGGGAAGTGTCAGAGTTCATCTTAAAAAGACTGGAGCATAAGAACCCAATTGTAAAACAAAAGATATGATTTTTGTTTTAATAGCTTTTCCTTGCTCAACATGTAGGAATTGGAAAAATCATGGCCTTTCAAATTTCTATTTTATGTTGCTTTCTTATCTCATAATCATTTAATAAGAAATGGTAAAGTATGGTAAATATCAGTTTCAATGCTTCACTGTAAAAAAGTTTAAAATGCTTCATTTTAAATTTAAAATCCTCCATTAAATCTGAATATGAAAACCACCTAATAATATTCAATTATCAAAAATTGAAACTTGGAAAGTCATATTCCTACTATAACTCTGTTAGATTTTCCTTTGTTTATATATTATTCATCCTCTTTTTTGCAAAGATAATCATTACAACTAACTCATTAAGGTTAAATTATTCCATATTCTTCACACATTCTCCCATTACTCCATTATGGTCAAGTGTGTAAAATATGTAAAATACCAATTTCAATGCTTGATAGTAAAAAATTACATTCCAATCACTTCGAAATTGGGAAAGATTAAATTCTAAATATTTAAATTCTCAATTATCTCATTGAAACCTGCAAAACCATTTTTCTAATACCCGTTCAATGCTTGATAGTAAAAATTAAAGCCCAATCACTTTGAATATTAGGAAAGACTAATTCTGAATATTCAAATTCTCGATTATCTCATTGGAACTTGCAAAACCATTTTCCTAATATCCCATTATTGGATTGGTGTATGTTTTTATTCCCAATCCCTCTATCCACTCCTACTACCAAAATTGATTTTCCAACCCAAAAGTCTCCATTGTAGTGTTTCTTTGAGAAACTGAATCCATTCAAGATTAATTCCCTCGAAAGTTGTGTGTTTGCATGTGGTTGACAAAGAAGATGTCATGTGTAATTATCAAATTAATTACATTTAATCATGTAGTGAGAATTATTGTTTGTTATTTTTTTGTGTAATTATTCAGAACACTTGATTAATCAAAATAACACTCCTTACTGCTTGCATCCATTTATAAAAGTCCCCATATTTTATTACTTTGAATTATTTCCTTCCAAACATAATTATTCCTCCTTTTAATTCTTCCTCATCTGACTGTGTGCCTAAATCATTTGAGGCAGAGATGGAATTTGATGAGTGTGATTTTGTTAAAGACATTCAATGACTCCATGGAGACATGGTGTATTTCGTTAAGTAATTCATTTTATCAAGATAGAGATAAAAAAGTTTTCTCTAACTTACTCTTCAAGTGAACAGCAACAATAAACAAACAAGAATATAATCAAAGGAAAAACCTACAGCTATTATGCTTTGGCCTTCTAACCTCTTATTTTCATAGAGATATAATTAATTTTTCAACAAAATTTTTATTTCATATATGGAATTTTTATTAAAAAAAATGGCACCTTATTGTTCAAAACAAAATTTATACCATAAATTTTATAAATTTTTGACTCTCTGGGAAAACAAAATTAAAGAATGAACTTAATAATATATTAAAAAAATGAAGACACACAAAGTGCTTGGAGACTAACGATAGCACAACCCCATAGCATGTTGAATTTTTTAACAAAAAACAATTCATTCAGTTCAGATGTAGGATGTCTATCTAGAAGTTTTCACAACTCAATCATGTATGATAGAATTATTAAGATTTGACCTTTTCAAACTCTGTCTGTAACTCACTATAGGCTTGAGAAGTAAAGCCAAGATGTGTACGAATGAAATATCCAAAAAAGAAAATGATTGAATAGAGGAACTCTCAAAAATTTAGCGATCTCAAATGTGTTGATATTAATGATATCAATGATATTTATTTCAAATTCTTTAAATCCAACCCATTCAACTCACAGGAAACTATCTAGTTATTAATTAAAGAGTGTGTGAATAAATATTTGAGATTAATTATATAAATATGTAAAGAAAGAGAACAGCTTGATTACATCATGCATATTAACACATTTAAATGATCTATAATGATTAGGTAGATTTTTCATTTTGATTATGAGTTTAGTAATTTTGAAGGTCAAATTTTTTTATTAAAAAAGATGTTAATACATTATTTGATTGGCTAGAGTTAATGCTCAGACATTGCATGGATGAGGTATTTGTCAAATGAAATAAACTAGCAATATATACATTTTATTATTACCAAACTTAAATAAGACAATAAGTTTTGAATTAAATGAGACACAAAAACATATGGTATGAATTCAAATAATTTATTACACCCTTCAAGATAGATCGATAAATGTTGGGTTACCCACCCTGAGTAGATTATGTCCAATATGACTTCATGGAGCATGATCAAAATATAGAGAAGTTTGGGTCCTCGAGTGTAATAAAGCTAGGCACGTAAGTGTAAATTCCCTTTATTCTGACTATAGCAAAATATGTTTTTTAACCCATGTATCTAAACTGGATCAAGTACAAATGGTAGTTTAGAAAAGGGAGGCAATGGCATATTGTAAATAAGTGAAAGGTTGAAGTGATATCTAAACTAGTTCTTAAGGCACACAATTTAGATTATGATATCTAAACTGGTTACACATTATAACCATTTTGGATATAAATTAAATTTTCATTTGTTTAATATTATGAAATAACATCTAAATTGGTTATTATGAGTAACACCTTTAGATATGAATTATAATTTTTGAAAAAAAAATTAACACATATAAACCAATTATATTTAATAATCGGTTTAGATGCATAAAAAATATTTTTTAAACATATCTAAATTGGTTATCAAGTATAACCAGTTTAGATATTGTTCTGTAATTCCTAAAACAGAGTCTCCGTCACTCTTTCATTGCACAAAGCCCTGAAATTCAAACCCTTGAACCCAGAATCACCCATAATTGTAATGTTCTCACTGACATTATCATACGCTCTACTACAATCAATCCTAATTAATTTAAATTATTTAATGTTGAAATTTTTAAAACCTTGGGATCCCAAGAAAATATTGCTAGAAATTATTTTATAAATCCCTTGAGTTATAAAATCCCAGATATAGTAGAAGCAATAAATATAAGTGTATTAAAGATCAAGAAAATAGGTGCATTTTAGTAAAATTAAGTCAAATTTTGGGACCATGTGCCACAACATATGGCATATAAACTATAGCATGACTCTCTGTTGCTGCTATTTGGGTATAATTGACAACTGATGGAAGTCAACTCACTTTCTAGCTATCAGGATTAGTAATTCTCTAGAGAAAAGTAAGTTGAGATTTATATCCGTAAGGTTTGCGTGCGTTACATAAAGTGCCTAAGTATAGCCTCTGATCGAGATCTGAGATTCGTATCCAGGTTTTGGGGAGCATTGTAAAAAGCCATGGGTACTACTTTGAAGTTTAGTATTACTCACCACCCTCAAACTGATGGGCAAACTGAGTAAACTATTCAAAACTCTAGAAGATATGTTGCGATCCTGTGTGCTAGAGTTACATGGTAGTTGGGATAGCTACTTGATATTAGTTGAATTTGCATATAACAATAGCTATCATTCCAGTATTTAAATGGCCCCATATGAAGCTTTATATGGAAAGAAATGTAGATTGCCTTGGTTGGACCAAATTAAGTGAAAGAAGTATAATAGGACCAGATATTGTGGACCAGACTGCTTAAAAGATTGAGTTGATATGACAGAAGTTATTGATAGCTTAAAGTAGGGAAAAGAGCTATACTAATTAAAGGAGACCATTAGAATTTTTGGTAGGCGATCATGTATTTCTGAAGGTTACGCCAGTAACGGCAATTAGGAGGTCAATTAGAGTTAAGAAATTGACTCCTAGATTCATGAATCCATTTGAAGTTTTAGAAAGAATCGAACTGGTTGCCTATTGGATTGCTTTACCTTCATAGTTATCGAGGATTCATAATGTATTCCATGTGTCTTGACTTAAGAAGTACCAATCGGATCCTTCCCATGTAATTGAGCCTAAATAAGTCGAATTGCAAGAGAATATGACCTACCAATCAAAATCGAAGTGAATAGTAGATATAAAAGATAAGTAAATAAGGAATAAGACTATTCGATGGGTGAAAGTATTTCGAAAGAGGTATGACTCTTGGTGATGTGACCTGGGAGACAGAAGCTAAGATGAGATAGCTATACCATTAGTTATTCCCTTAGGTATGTGTGAGTTAGTAGTTGTTTTAATTTTAGGGACCAAAATTCTTTAAAGGAGGGGAGAACTGTAACATCCTGAATTTCTAATCCTGCCATTAATGATTGATTAGTGAATAAATTAGTGATTTAATGTGAGATTAGGGTTCTGAGTGGTGAAGTGTTATATTAACTCATTGGGATATTATATAAATAGATATGAGTAGAAGAGTGAAATCTCAAAGCAGAGCATGTGAGCATGTAAGGATTTCCCTCACTATGCCACTCGCCGTTGCAGGGAATAGATGCACCATGGTGCATAGAGTAGAAATCAGATTAATAGAGATGTGTCCCGCTTGTGAAATAGAAGGGAGAAACATGGGAGGAGAGGTCTAGAGTAGAGAAGCGCAGAGGGTATGCTAGGGCAAGCTAAATTAGGAGAAAGGACAATGTTTCCAACTTGTTACTTATTAGGTAAGTCACGTACTGCCTTAACCTCCGAACCTACCATATTTTGTCTTAGTTCTAACCAGTGAGAAATTGAATTCAGGAGTTTTAAAGAGTTGATTTCTTACCCTATAGTAATAAAAAGTTTCTTTGGAACTAAACTAGTGCTTTATGACTGGTTTAAGTCGAAACGAAAAAGTTTTGAAGCTATAGGCAAGAATTGCCCTAATCTAGAGAAAGAATAGTAAGAGAAAATGGCTAGAAATGTTAAAGCTTGAAATGAGGGGTGATCAATAGTAATGTGCATAATCAAGTATGAAATGTGGATTTGATAATGATTAAGTGTTTATATGTGATAATTGGCACTTTGGTCAATAGAGGAATTGACTCTGAATGCTAATTATGTAGATTCTAGTGTGTGGTACACAAGTTATGAGAGAAGAGCTTAAATAAGGTTGAAGTTACACGGGTAACCCTTTCTATCGAGCAGAAGGGTTGAGGTAACCATATAGTTTGTTATGTTATTAACTGTTATAACTGTGAGAAGTAAATATCAGATGATAAATTATGAATTTATGAGTTGTATGCATGATTGTTACTGAAATGGTTTTTAGCATGAAATTTGCATTGTGAAATAAATTTAAAAAGTTATTGATTTTAATGGATATATATATATATGATACAGAAGTATATATTTGTGGAAATGTGTATAAGTAGTGGAAATTGTGTGGAGAAAGCATGATCACAGGGGGTAGGAGTTTACCCGAGATATGTGGGGACGTGTGTGTGTGGAGATAGGTGAGTGAAAAATCTATATGGTCGAGTTGGCACCATAGGACATCTGATGCAGCATCATACAGGTGTTGCTATGGGTAATTCGGTATAGCATATATGAGACTGTTACCATGAGACATCTAGGTAGTCTGGAAGCTCCCTAGTACCTGTTAGGGTGTGGTTAGGAGTCAATGATACCTTTATCACAAGTGTGTGAAGAGGGAAACCATAGTTCATAGGTGGTTAGATTACCTTTGGTCGGGTGTTCTACCACCAAAAGTGAGCTCGAGTCAATAAGTGGTTGATCTAGGAGAGCCTATGGTTTCATGTTGGGGAGCTTTAGAGGATCAATGGATAGTTGATCATGCTAAGGTGTTAAAAGTATTTGGAATGTAATTTATATGCGAAAATGATGATTTAGTTACAATATTATATATATATATGCTATAAAATAATTTCATTTACTTTGGCATGGTTATTTCTGGTAATAGACATTTAATGAACTATATATGGTTACCGAGATTTTTATCTCACCCATGGTTATTTATATTTTTAGGTTCTAGTACTAGTGGTTCGAAAGGGAAAGACATTAGCTAAGTTGAGATACTCACTAGGCCTTGTAAGAATTTGTGTAATGAAATTGTTGTTAGTAGTTGTAGATATGTGTACTTGCCATAGGATTCAAATATGTGCATATTATAGTATTTTGTGATTTTGATCTCCCTAACCCTTTGTATTTGTACGAATAATGAATGATTGTTGGGCTAGTGGATGAATGTATTTGTGTGTGAATACGAGATGTGTGGAGATTATATATGATGTTTTGGCCATGTAAAGAATATACAAATGAAATTTTGATTTTGGCTCAAAGTGTAAAATGGGCAATTTATAAGCCAAATGTGTGTATGTGTGGTATATTATGCATATGTTGGTCAATTAGGTATGTATATCCATTTCGACTAGGTCAAAGCTAAAAAAGTTGCTAACGACAATTGATTTTGAATTGAGACACTTAAATGGCAAAATTTTGGTTCAACCATCTTAATCGGACATTGTATGTGGAAATGGCACGCATCTGAATTTCATATCAGAAACTAACATTTGACAGTAAATTATGTGCGTGCACCATGGCGCATGTACCCATATAACATCCTCAATTTTAAATCCAGATTAATTAAGTTTAAATAGACTAATTAAGTATATCTATGAGATGTGTGGACAGAGAGGCCTAACGGGCGTGTTTGGTCTCAATTTTAGTTTTAAACATGGGTCCAAAGGAGAACGAGTCACCTAAGAATGAAAGAGGAGGATTCTGAAGGGAGTGATTTGTACCTCACACTACAGCTTGTGGTGTTGGTCCGCCCCGATGCATGCGTGACAACATTCCTAGAAAAGGTCTCTGTGCCATACGCTGCGACGTATTGTACGTCTGTCATAGCGCATAGTTAGAATTTTATAGTATTAAGTCTCGAATCTGAAGTTAAAAAGAAGAGAAAAAAAAAAGCAACTAAGAGAGTGATGAAAGAGCTAAACTAAAGCTTGAGGAAACTGATTATTGAGAGTAAATTAGAGCTCATAAATACTAAAGGTAAGCTTCCTTCCTTAAATCTTCCTTTCTTCTTCCATTTTCTTGATGGTAAAAGTTAGGGTTTAATTGTTTAATGGTGATTTCTGATCCATAGAAGTTATGGGTCCGAACTCATTGACTTAAATAGAGTTAATAGGAGTAGATTGAACTAAGTAAACTTGGTATTAATGGTTTATGATGATTGGTGGTTGGAGGACTAAATGCCTGAAATTCCCATAAATTTAGTAGTTGGGAATAATGTGTTTTCATTAATGCCCATTTAAGAGCTTAATATCATTAATGAGAGTTAAAGAAAGCTAAAAAGCCTTATAGGTACTTTTACATGAGTCAAGAATAAATCTTGAGTATTAAGAAATGATCAAATGTTAGTGGAAAATAGCTCAAAAATGGATATTGATGTTTTTCATGGTAATTGCTTATAGTGTAACTACCATTTGCACCATTCAAGCTTCTTGAAAGCTTGAAGAGTGAAACCTTTGACCTCTCAAAGGTTTGAGGTAACCAGAGAAATTCTATCTTATGCTTGTGTGTGTTTATTAGTTTATTGATTTATGATATATCATTGAAATGTGTAAAATAAAAAGAAATACAAGTATGGCTTGATTTGTTAGGAAATCTACTAGATCTAATTATGAGTTTTATGCCTTGTGATGTAAAATTTCCATGAGAACAATGGTGATGGATTTTCATATTAATGTTTATTGGGAGTTCAATGATTTTACAAATTGAGAAGTAACATGAATCTTTGTGTAAGAGAAGTTCGATGATGTTTTAAAATAGTGGAGTTTAATGATTTTAAAAGTGTGAAGTATAATGATTGTAAAGTTAGAGTTCAACAACTTATTTGTTTTGAAGTTCCATGAAATGTGATTGAGAAGTTTAATGATTGTGTAATGATGAAGTTCAATGAAAATTTATATGTGAAGTTCTATGAACTGTATATGTGTGAGTTATGGCATGAATGTGCATGACATAATCTTGAGAGGCAGGAGTTCGCCTAGAAAATGGAGTAAATGATAAAATCCACGTGGTAGGGCCCATCTATGTGATGGTTTGCCTTGATTCTATCTATATTATTTTACTTGTTCAATAAGGGACTATCCACTAGTTCAATGAGGGACTCAAACCTAGCTAATTATCTACCAGTTCAATAAGGAGGCTAGTTTAGGGTTTATGACACCCTATGGTGTGAGAAATGGGAGAAACTGTGATCCATAAGTGAGTTGGGTGTGCCTTGGTCGAGTAATCCCCTCACAAGTGTTTAGGCTAGGGAAGTCAAGGAATATAGACTATCTCATTGAGTTATAACCTACAATTTTATGTCAGAGGAATAAGGAGGATATAAGGGAGGTATGATCATGCATATAGTGAGTAAAGTCACTTGATGTCTAGAATGAGTCCCTAATGATGACATCTTGAGTTGAGTCTTAATTTCTGCTAATAAATTTGTTAATGATTTTGTGTGACCAATTCTCTTTATATAAAAAGTGTTAAAAGTATTGTTTCCTAAGTAGATGTTATTATGTGAGCTGAATTATGAATATCTAATTTCAATTGCTACATATGTGTTAAAGTATTAATATTAAATGGCACTTACATTTAAACTAATTGATATGCATTAGTATGGGTTAGTCGGACCTTAGTTACTGAGTAATTGTACTCATCTCATTATCTTCAATATTACAGAGAATAACTCAAGAGGTGTGGATAAAGGAAAACACCCAGAGGCTTAGGATCGCAATCCCTTTGTAATAGGCCTCCTTATTTTGGGTAAACTTATGTGTATGTTAATTTCAATTGCCAACTAGGATTTCTCTTTTATTACTTACATTATGTGAAATGTAAATTGTAATGGTATTTTAGGCTTTAAGGAGAGAGTTGATTATTATGTGTTATGGTGATAGGGCCAAAATACTAATGCAAGTAAGGGTAGAGAATATTATGCAATAATTTAGGAGAACTTGATGAAAATTATGGTAAACTCCCCCTTTCTATATTTTTAAGTTTAAGGGGTTGAGTAGTGGGAATTTAATCTGAAATATTCCTTGTGTTATGGTGCATTGCACGAGTTGATCTTGATGATTTGTATGTGGTCATATTGGTGTTGGTGGCTATTGGTCCTTAGTATTTGGTTTGGACACTTGAAATTGTGAAATTTATTGTAAAAGTGTAAGTTTTAAAAAGAGTATCCAATTTTTGTTTTAAAAAGAATTTGAGTCTGAGAACAATGCCATTAGTTAGAACTCAGAATAAGCTTTTTGTAGATACCTAGTTCACGTCATTTGGATGTCAGACGGAGATTTAGGGCACATAAGAAGTTGGCCCCAATGCTGTCAAAATGACAGTAGAATTCACTATCACAATTTATGCAATTACACTGTGACATGTGTCACAGAGGCGAACATGTGGCGATGCATGTTCAACAAGCTACGATGCACGCATAAAAAATTTTTAGAATTTTTCTTGTTTCAAATTCTTTAACAAATGCACTCACTTATTGATAGGAAATTAGTCGCTTATCCTCAAAATTACACTAAAGCTAACCCTAATGCAATATAGGGCCAACCCTAGGTCATCTCCCAAGGAATGGTTTTAAGTCTAATTGAAAGTTATCTAGTGAAATAAATCAACCAAAGTTTGTAGGAATTTAGTTACCTAGCTAATTATCTAAACTAATTACCTAATGTGCAAGTAATTAAAATGCTAGTGAAAGTGAGTGAAATGAACTTCCCTTTTTATAATAATGGAACCCTAGAGATTAGTTGATTTTGGACTCATTATCTTCTCATGATTAGGCTAAGTTTAGCTTCCCTTTCCTCTTGACTAAAGCTGTCATGACTTAAGAAAATTATCCTAAGCCAATTAACCTAATTAGCTAACCTCCCTAGGTCTTAGATTAAAGTCCCTAGTTCAATTAACCAATTGGTGAAGACATTAGCCAAGTGATTCACTCAAAATCCTCTCTCAACAGCCATGGTCAAACACATAAATTGAGCAACCACAAGATTATGTCAAGCTACTCAACAATACAAGCATTAACACCACAAGATTATGCAATATTAACACAAGAAATTCACTAATTGAAAAACACAAGATTATGTGCCAAACAAAGAGTGGCAAAATTCAGTCATGGCTGTCCAAGGGAGAAATAAAATGAAACAATCCTCTCTCTTTACATCAACATCAAATTCAAATTAGAATTTATAAGCTAAGATGATTAAACCCTCTAACCATCTAGTAAACAGAGAAGAGGATAGGAAACAAAAGAACTTAGCCAATTTGAAGCTCAAGACTCATCCTCCATCTTCATCTCTCTAGGATTCCACAAAGAAACTTAGCCAATCTTCATCTTCAAGAACCCTAGTGATTGCTTGTGAAGGCCAAACTCCATAGCTCTTGAATGATGGAAATGAGCTTCAATCCTTGTGAAAACGGAAAGGATGGAACGAAAATGAAGAGAGGAGAAGAATGGTATGAGTTTTGTGGAGGTTTGGTGGCTGAAAATGGAGGTTAGGGTACTGGAAAATAAAGAACAAAAGAGAGAAAATGAAGAACACTATGAACAAGAGAGAGAGAATGTGGAAGATGAATGAGATATGTGTTGGATCCCATTTGGGGCTTAAAATGGCGTGCTTCTTGGTGTCTCCTATCAGCTGAAGCTTAATTAAAATAAGGAAAAAGAAATTAAAATGTAAATGGGAGCCTTGTCACACTTGCAAGGTGGCAACTTCCTATTGGTTTGTAGATGATTCCAATGTGTGCCTAATTTTCCATGTGTCATCCACATCATTTTAGCTGATTTAATCCCTCAAAATAATCATAATTCACGTGCAAACCATCAGCCATTGACCTCAAGGAGTGTTGACCTCAATTGCCCAATTGATGCACAAGTCACATGCCACCTATGTCACATAAATCGCATAATTCAATTAAATAGCATATGATATAATAAAATATAATTCATGTCCAGAATTAAATTCATATTTAGAAGGGAGAATTTATTAAACTAACCAAGTTTCAGGCTGCACAAAATTATATAAAAATTTTCACACAAAGGCAAACCAAAAACTAGGACAACTAAGACACTTAAGAAAGTGTTGACTTTTTTATTTAATTACTCCCAAATTAAAATGAATTTTAAAAATATAATTTCACCATTCATTAACTGGACATAAAATGCACTTTTTCAATTTTTCTTGTACATTTTCTCAAAAGTTCATTTTTTGGACCAAAATGCCCCTAGTGCACTGATCTTAGAAACTTAGGCAAAGTTCCAAATCTAATGCAATGTGTGCACTTGAAGGTGATAAATCATTAATAAAATGGTCCTAATTGATAAATAAAAGTGGGTAACAAATGTGTTCTATCACTTATGCAATGATCCCTTGCTTTCACGTAATTGTGAACTTTGATTTGTCCGATTGCAAGACTAGAAAATGGTTTTAGTTTTATGAACGTAGGTTCCCCATTTTGCTAACCAATGAGAATTTTGTATTTAGAAGATTATTATAATCTCATTTCCTAATTAGTTGAGATTGGATTTAAGTATGGGATTAAAAGGAGGATGATATCACAACCCACATATCACAGCGCACGGCACAGAGCGAACAACTATGGCCTCTGTGCCACATGCTGTGGCACACGGTGCAAAATTACACTTTGTTTTCTCGTTTGCATGTGGTTCTTTTGGTATTCAGTACCCAAATACTTATTACTTCTGATGTGTATATATTGGTGTGTTAGGGTTTTATAACTTGAATGGGTTATGAAATGATATTTCTAAAAATATTTTATTAGAATCCTAATATTGTCAATATTTTTAACTTAAATGTTTTCAAAGTGATTATAGATTTTAAAGTGGAGTAGATGATAATGTCAGTGAGGGCATTACATTGGTAGAGGAGGCCTGAGGCCTTTAGGTATTGCATGCGACATTGTTTTAAGGGAGACTCTACCCAAATTTTTTTAAAACTTACTATTTACCTTAAGTTTATGTTTGGAATGTTAGCTTAGGTTAGGTATTGTTGTTGGCTAGAATGTGATTCATTAAACTATGCTATTGTATTTTCAATTGTAAGATTATTAGGAAGTACAATTTTTAGGGGAGACTTTACTGAAATATTTTTAAAAACTTATTATTTAGCCCACTTCTTAATATGAAAAGTGCCAAAAAAAATATAAAGTTGGCTTCCCTACTACCTATTAACTTATTATTTGGCCAATTTCTCAATATGAAAAGTGCCAAAAAATATAAAGTTGGCTTCCCTCCTATCTATTAACTTATTATTTGGCCCATTTCTCAATATGAAAAGTGTCAAAAAAATGTAAAGTTGGCTTCTCTCCTACCTATTAGATAGGAGGGAAGCAAACTCTAAAGAATAATTTTCTCCAAAGAGCTTGCTTCCTATTTTTTTAGAACTTGTTATTTGAATTTATTCCAATAGATTTAGTAATAATCCATGAACTATTTTGTGTTTTAGGAGGTCAAATTAAACATAGATCATAGTTGGATAGATATTAAACGAACAGGTATAGAATATGTTGACGAGATTAAGGAATTTCTGGAATTTGCTCAAAGCAATGCTGAAGATAATAGTAGGAGGTTTTCTTGTCCTTGTAGCGATTGTTTGAATGAGGGGCGGCTAAGTACAGATGAGATATATGAACACTTAATTTAAGAGGGGTTTCTCAAAAGTTATAGAGTATGGATATAGCATGGTGAAAGACTGAACATGCTGATGCCAAGTATATCTCAATCTCGAGATGTTGATGATGGCTGTGATCATAATGATGATATGACTAATCTGTTGGAGGACATGATTCATGTTATGGGTAAAGAGACCTTTGAGTAATCCTAAGCATGTAATAATATGTGCGGTGATACAAAGACACCTTCGTACTCGGGTTGCAAGGAATATAGTTTGTTAAAAGCAGTATTGGAATTGGTAAACTTGAAAGCTAGATCAGGGTGGAATGACAAGAGTTTCAAAGAAATGCTTGAGTTATTCAAATTAATGCTTTTGAAAGAGAATGTGTTATTGATTGGTTACCATAAGGTGAAGAAAATTCTAAGCCCATTGGACATGAAGTTTAAGGAAATACACCTATGCCCTAATGACTACTTACTATACAGGAAAGAGCATAAAGAGGAGCAAAAGTGTCTCGTATGTGAGACACCTAAGTATAAAGGGAATAAAGATCCTATGAAGGTATTATGGTATTTTTTCAATTATACCAAGGTTTAAAAAGTTGTTTGCTAATAAAAAGGATGCAAAGAATCTAGATGGCATGACGATGAGAGGATTTCTAATGGAAAGCTTTAACATCTAGCTGATTTGAAATAAGGAAGAAAATTGATACATTGTTTTCTTAGTTCAACAGTAATTCAAGGAACCTCAGGCATGGACTTAATATCGATAGCCTGAATCTTTATGGTAGCCTTAGTAGTATACACAGTTCATGGCCTGTTTTATTAGTAATTTATAACTTATCTCCCTGTTATATATGCAATATAAGTATATCATGTTGTTTATGTTCATTTCGGGACCAAAACAACCAGGGAATGACATTAATATTTACCTAAGACTCTTGATCGAAGATTTGAAAAAGCTATAGGAGGTAGGTGTGGATGTGTTTGACACAAACCAAAAGGAGTTATTCAAGCTGTGTGCGATGATGTTTTGCATTATAAATGACTTTCCTACATATGAAAACTTGCCAGGTTATAGTATTAAGGGGCATAAAGCATGTCCGATTTGTGAAAAAGGCACATCCTACCATCAACTTCATCATAGAAAGAAGATAATCTACCTTAGTCATAGGGGATTTCTTGAAGATTGTCATTGTTAATGTATAATGAGGAAAGCTTTCTATGGCAACCAAGAGCATGAAATTGCCCCAAAGCCATTAACAAGGAATAGGTTTATGAATTAGTGAAAGACATCAATGCTATCTTTGGTAAAACTATAAAGAATAGTGAAAAAAACATATGGAAAAAGAGGTATATCTTTTCTAACCTTCTATATTAGTGCCATCTTGATGTAAGGCATTATGTTGATGTCATGCATGTGAAGAAGAATGTGTGATAATATTATTAGAACACTTTTCAACATACCAAGAAAGTCCAAAGATAGTGTGAAGGCAAGATTGGATTTGGCAGATATGAAAATTAAAGAGGACTTACATTTAAGGCTAGATGGTAAGCAGACTTATTATCCCCTGACTGAACATATATTGTGTAAGGATGTAAAAAGAAGCTTCTGTGATTGCTTGTATGACAAGAAAGTTTCCTTAGGATATTCTTCAAATTTAAGAAGCTTGTTTTGATGAAGGATTTGAAATTAGTAGGCCTCAAGTCTCATGATTTCCATGTCTTAATGCAACAACTATTATCGGTGGCTATTCGAGATTTCTAGAAAGATGAATTGATAGACGTCATAACCAAAATTTTCTTTTTCTTTAATGATGTATGCCATAAAGTCCATGAGATTGAAGAATTGGATGAACGAGAGAAGGAATCATATCTTATCTTGTGCCAACTTGAAAAGCTTTTTCTTTCATCATATTTTGATATCATGATAATTGTTCATCTAGTAAGGGAGATAAAGTTGTATAGCCTTGTTCATTTATAATGGATGTATCTAAGTGAAAGAACAATGAAAGTCCTAAAAGGGTATGTGAAGAGTCCACAGCATCCTGAAGCATCTATTGTTTAAAAATATGCCTCTAAAGAAGAGGTAGAATTTTGCAAAGATTACTTGAATAATGTTTAACCTGTTGGATTGAGATAATGTGATATCAAAGTTCGTAGATGCGGCATTTCTATAAAGAGCGGGGATCCTCATGAATTACAACATGCTCATTTACATATATTGAATAATGTTGATCAAATTTAAGACTACATAAATGAGCATAAAGAACTTGTGAGGAAGCAAAATAGCCGATCTCCGATGAATGAACAAAGATTGATGAGAAAACATAATAGTACCTTCGTAAAGTGGTTTAAACACAAGATTGAGAAGGAAGATTGTGTTTCTGATATTATTAAAGGGTTGGCATAAGGTCCTGAATGTGATGTTATATGCTAGATTGCATTTGAAATTAATGGGTATTTTTTCTACATGAAGTCCTTAGATAATAGGAGTAATGTGCAGAATAATGGTGTTATACTGGTGGCCCTAAGCATGTACTTTTCCATTTCAAAAGACCAGAATCCTTTTCACATCCATGCCTTATTATGGGCTTATTGAAGAGATCTAGGAGGTTGACTATATTAAATTTAGAATCCCCCTTTTTAAATACAAGTGGGTTGATGTTAACAATAGTATTCAACATAATAGGTTGGGATTTACATTGGTTAATCTGAATACTCTAAATTTTGGTGATGAACCTTTTATTATGGAAGACTAAGAAAAAAAATTATTTTATGTCACAAATTCAAGAAACAAAAGATGGTCAATAGCTCTTGAAGGAAAAAGAGAGGTTAATATTGATGAAAATAATTGTTTAAATTTTGATATTTCTAAGACTCCTTCTTTCTCAAGAGGCCTACCTATAATGAATGTACAAGATGAAGTGGACGATAAACATGGCACAAGAGATGATCACCGTGAAGGGATATGGGAGAATATCACTATTTAAAATTATCTTAAAATTTAGTTTTTTATTTATCATTGTGTTTGATTTATTAAATTAGTTATTTCTTGTATCATTCATTTTAGAACATGTATGATTTATCAAATTAGTTATTTCTTGTGTTTGGTTCATATTAGAACATATTTTTCTTACCTATATCACTCATGAATTTTATTTATTGTCTATATAGGATCATGGAGGATTAAAGCATTAATCAAGGTCAACCTAACCCTTCTACTTCGATTGTGTCTACTACTAATGACTAGAGCATCCTTACAACGGGAGACTAGAGCGTGCCTAGCAACCAATTTGCACAAATGAGGAGACTTAGAAGCGGCACATGATTAAGAGAGGTGGCTTTGAGTAGAAGTAAAGGTGAAAAGATTCCGATCAATTTGATAAAATTGGAAGCCAATCGGGCCTAACACAACCAAGTATACCAGTTTTGTAGCCTTTCAAGCCCACAGCAAGCCGAGCATATTAGCACCCACATAGGATGATGCCCTAAAACATGTGAAAGAATAGATTTGGGAAGCCACCAATGTATGAAAAGAGCAATTTCATCTCTTTTTGTCTCTAATTATTATTACTATGCCACTAACAATTACCATGACATGTGTTGTAGGTCACTTACAAAGTCCCTACTAGTGCAAACTTCAAACATAGGTTGTTGATTTAGGCTTGTGAGCATTGGAGGTGCCAGAAGGACAACCTTAGCCTGATCCTTACACCCAATATACATTTCTAGATGTAACTACTTTTGAAGAATTCTTTAGGCTTCAGATTATGCTAGAGGCTTTGGTGAGTAGGTTTATTTTAATTGATTTTGTATTGGTTAACTTAAGTTACATGTGTTTTATTAATTTTAATTTGCAAGAAAGAAGGAGAAGGGCACACTACTACAAAATATGGTATATATAATGCCTCATATTCAACAGTTATAAGAAAAAATGTTGAATAAAAAAGGCAGGATTCTGAAAAGCTAATATTCAATGGTTAAAAAAATAATCATTGAATAACTTTATATATATTCAACAGTTAAATATAACAACTGTTGAATAAAATCCTCAAAAATTCCTATTGACATCACCATATTATTCAACAGTTCACTAAAAGCAACCATTGAATAAAGCATCAGAATATTCAACGATTAAAATAAACAATCGTTGAATAAACACTTTCGAAACTGCCTTATGATGTCATCTTATTATTCAATGGTTCCTTAACCAGAACCGTTGAATAAACATTTATAATATTTAACAGTTTCTTTTAAGGAACCATTAAAACAGAACTGTTAAATTAATTTCATTTAAATTGCCTCTTCATTTTCCCAAAGCCATTATTCTTCAGATGCTCAAAACTTCATTTCTCCTTTGTAAAACCAAATACCCACTGTCAAATCTCCTTTCCTACGCATCAAGTCCACATTTCTGGCCTAACCCTTCTATATTCCACTGTTAGAATGCCGTTGCTTGCTTTCATTGTCATTTTTGTCTTCCGTCTCGTGGTGTGCGAACACGTAAGTGCTCTACATTACATTTCGCTCCTCTTCCTGTTCCTCTTCCTCTTCCTCTCTCTCTTCATAACTTCATCTTACTCTTCCATTCTAGTTGCTAGGTTCGTGGTTGATCTCCATTCAACCGTGGTTATGTGCGTGGGTTACATTGGCAAAACAAAAAAAGGTTAGGTTTTTTTAAGAAATTGTATAAAATTTGAGTATTTTATTTGAACATAGATTGAATGGGTTATGTTTATTTACAGTAAGGATGATTTCATATACAATGTGGTTGAATTTTGGTTGAATGAAAATGCTCTATATCAGCTACCAATTGTTAAATGTGATTGATTGAGTGATTTTTAAAATGAATTTGTTGTTATTTTAATGTTCAAAATTGTTAAAAAAGGGCAATAAGCCTGGGAAATGCTTAGTTTTATGCCATTATGCTGCTAAATTTTTTAAAAAATTTTAGTCTTGCAAATATGACCATTATTAATTATGGTTTAGAGGGAGTTTAATTATACTTCTATCTTGTTTCTTGAATTAGTTTAAAATTTTGTAGGTTAAAATAGTGTAAAGAAAGGGCATAATACCTGGGGAATACTTATTTGAAATTGTCAGGCTGTTGATTTTTTTTTAATTTTAATTTTCTCTTGAAAAGAACAAATATAAGCGTAGTTGAAGTTGTTGAAGTAATTAAACTTGTGACTCACTGAATGCTTTCCTATCTTTACCATCTTTCTTAAATAAGGGCATTATGGATAAGGAGTGGATGTCTGCCAATCACTTATCTAAAGAATATTGGGATGGGGTGGTAGAATTTGTTAAGTTTGCGGTAAACAATGTAAAAAATCATAAGTGAATTGTTTGTCCTTGTTTAAGTTGTGGCAATGTGAAGTTAGTTTCTCCTAAGACATGCGAACTTCACTTGTTTAAGTATGGAATTGATCAAAGTTATAAGTGTTGGGTAAAGCATGGGGAGACACCTGAAGATGTGAATAATAGTAGCCGAGGGTATATGGAAAGTTGTTCATCACCACCATCTTTTGACACAAATGTAAATGAGGCTTATTGTCTTGAAGAATTGGTTGATACGATGGAAGAGGAACTCTAGAATTTTCTAGAGAAGTTCGAAAGGTTAAAAACTGATACAGAGACACCTTTATACGAGGGTTGTACTGAGTTCACTTTATTGTCCACTGTGTTAGAATTGTACAACTTGAAAGCAACAAGTGGGTGGAGTGATACAAGTTTTTCAAGCTTTCTCTCTCTAATTAAACTAATGCTACCAAAGAATAATAAGCTTTTGAGTCGGCTATATGATGCAAAGAAGGTGTTACACATAGTTGGCCTAAGCTATAAGAAGATACATGCTTGCCCTAACGATTGCATTTTGTTTAAGGATGAATATAAAGAGCTAACCCACTGTCCTAAGTGTGAGACATCACGTTATAATCAAAATGGGAAGAGTGCAAAGAAGGCAATGTGGTATTTTCCTATTATTCTAAGATTTAGGTGTTTGTATAGCATACGTCAAGAGGCAAAGAATTTAACATGGCATGCAGATGGAAGGATTAAAGATGATAAGATTCGGTGTCCAGTTGATTCTCCTGAATGGATAAGGTTTGATCAAAAGTACCCTAAGTTTGAAAAAGAAGATAGGAACCTACACCTCACATTATCTACTGATGGGATGAACCCACATGGTATGCAGAGCAGTACCTATACTACATGGGCTGTGATGATGGTTATTTATAACCTTCCTCCCTGGCTTTGCATGAAGTGAAAGTATATGATGCTATCCTTACTAATATCGGGGCCCAAGCAACCTGGGAATGACATAGATGTTTACTTAGAACCATTGATTGAAGACTTAAAGTTGTTGTGGGAGACAGATGTAGAGGTATATGATGCCTATAGAGAAGAGATATTTAATTTGAGAGCCATGCTTTTTTATACAATCAATGACTTTCCAGTATATAGTAATCTATCAGGGTATAGTATTAAAGGAAAACTTAGATGTCCCATTTGTGAAGAGGGAACACGTTCAATGAGATTGCAACATGGTATGAAGAACGTGTACCTTGGGCATTGTAGATGGTTAGGTGACAAATATCGATATCATTGGTGGAAAAAGTCTTTTGATGGAAAAATAGAAGAAGAGAGGCTACCAAAGTAGTTGACTAGTGAGGAATTATTTGAAAAGGTAAAAGACCTTGATATTGAATTTGGCAAACCGTTTACAAAGCATGTTGGAACAAGCAAGTGGAAGAAAAGATCAATTTTCTTTGAGTTGCCATATTAGAAGACCTTGAATGTACAACACTTCCTCGATTTGATGCATATTGAGAAAAATGTGTGAGATATTCTTGTTGGAACATTGCTTCATATTCCAGGAAAGATGAAGGATGGCATCAATGCAAGGTTAGACATTGTTGAAATAAGCATAAGAGAAGAATTGGCACCACAGGAGAAGGGAACTCGCACATTTCTTCAAGTAGCAGCTCACACACTGTCTAAAAAAGAAAAGAAAATTTTATGTGAGTTTCTTGCTACAATCAAGGTTCCAGATGTCTACTCTTCAAATGTTAGAAACCTTGTCTTAATGAAGGACCTAAAGTTAAAGTGTTTAAAGACTCATGATTACCATATTTTAATAGAGAATTTTATTTCAGTTGCTATACGTGGTATTTTACTTGATAATGTGTGAGGTACAATCACAAAGCTATGTTGCTTCTTTAGGTGCCTTTGTAGTAAAGTAATTAATCCTAACAAGTCACTAAAGTTGCAAAGCTGAATTGTGCAAACATTATATGAGTTAGAGATGTTTTTTCCTCTTTCATTTTTTGATATCATGGTCCACTTAACCGTTCACTTGGTTAGGGAGGTACAATTATGCTTCCTTGCTTATTTGAGGTGGATGTAGCCTTTTAAGCATAATATGAAAGTATTGAAAGGTTATATGAAAAGTCAGAGTCAACTAGAAGGTTGCATTATTGAACGGTATATTAATGAAGATGTTATTCACTTTTGCAGGCAATACTTAAAGAATTCAAGGGATGTTGATGATGAAGCTACAGAACGGACAACGAGAAGAAAAGTTGTCACTATCTCAAGTGACCAATAGGAAAAAGTATACCTTTTTATGCTATACAACTCTCCAGAGATTGATGAGTATGCTAAAATTCACAAGGCAGAGCTAAAAAGGCAGCACCATCATTGATTAAAGAGTTGGATCATCAAATTGCACAATAAACAATTCATTCGCTGGCTAAAAGAGCATATCGAAGGGAAGTACAATGCCGATCCTAATTCAATTCTTGATAAATTAAAATAACTGGCACAAGGTCCGAGCAAACATGTCTTCTCTTACACTAGCTATACTAGCAATAGGTACAAGTTCTACACAAAGGAGCAAAATGACCAAAGTACAATGCAAAATAGTGGTGTATCCACTATAGGTGATAGCATGCACATTTCCAGTGTGAAAAATAAAAAACCTATTTAAGAAAAAATGCATTACTTTAGGGTAATTGAGCACATTTGGGAGTTAGATTACATTTTCTTTTGAGTTCTAGTCTTCGGTTGCAAATAGGTTGAATATAAGAATGGGGTAGATATCGATGACTCTGGGTTAATTAGGGTGAATTGGAATAAGGAAGGGTTCACAGACAATCCTTTCATTTTTCCTTCCCGAGCCAAACAAGTTTTTTATGTCCATGATCCAGTTGATAAGAAATGATCTATTGTTTTATAAAGTAACAAGAAAATTGAAGAAATGGAAGATGTAGAAAATGAGCAAAGTCGAAGAAATGATGTGGTTGAAGTTGATCCATTTCATAGGACATCATTTAAAAATGATAATGGTATAGACAGTATTGAAGATAATGCTTTCTATATAAGACGTGATCATAATGAGGGAATTTGGATTTCTAAGAGGGGAAAATCAATTCAACAAAAGAAGAAGGTTGTTAAAGTGAAGAAGAAATTAGTTAAAAAAGTAGTTAAAATAAGAAAAAGAAAACAAACAACATAAATAGCTAATTATGTTATTGTTGACTTATTAAAGAAAGTGCATATGTTGTTATTATTTTTTGATTTTTTTAACTTATTCTTTTTTATTTATTTATTCTCAATTATTATTACTTTCATAGGTAAATGACTACTGAGCATGACCATCTTGACACTAGCTCTAGATCCAATAGTCTGAGTAGGCAGCATGGTGACTCAACTAAAAAGAAGGCTGACCTTGATAGGCAGGAAGAATAATTGAGGAGAGGGTTGGTTGTGATGGAGGAAGTCACTAAAGTAAGAAATGAAGGAAGAAAATTTACTATGAAGTGAAACAATAAGAATCAAGTAGTTGACAGTCATAACCTCATCAGTTATATTGGCTATTACATTAAAATCTTAGAAGAATGCAACTCCAACAATGAAGGATGCAGTGTGGAGAACTTTAACAGTAAGATACTATCACTCTGATTTTTTTTAACTTAATGTTTTGCAATCGTTTGTTTAAATTGACATGTTCATCTTGCAGTCAGGATTTGAGATTGAGGAGAGGCACAAGAAGTTTGTTCTACAGAAAGCTAGGATAGCCTTAAGATCTTTTAAAAGTTTTGTTACCCGTAAATTTTTGGCAAATCCTGACATAGAGGGTATCAAAGATACAGTTCCTTTCGTCATTTTGACAATTGTAAGTGAGGATGAATGGAAAGTTTTTGTCAACTCACGTCGCAGTCTAGAGTTCAAGGTAATATTAATGTTATTTTATTTATGTATTATTGCTTTTGTTATCACCTCCTTTTTATATTAATTGACTTGCCATGTTTTGTGTTTTTTCAAAGGCATTAAGCGCTAAAAAAAAAAGAGTTGGCAAAGAAGAATGAATATACATATAAGGCTGGATGCAAGGGATATGCGGGAGTTGAAAAGGGCTTGATTGAGAAAGAGCAAGCGTAGGAAGATTCTATATCTCATGGAAGGATTTAGGCCAGGCTAAAAAAAAATAAAGCAGGCAATATTGACAACTAAAAAACAAAAGCAGTTGTTGAAATAATAGTAAGTATTAATAATATATTGATATAATGTTATTAGTTTTTATTTATTCACTTTGCTTTTTTCTACTTCACAAGAGACTTTAACTCAGGAGGCATTAGTAGGTACTCAAACTATTGATGAGAATATATTAGAGAAGGCGTTGGGGAATACTAACCATCCTGGTTATGTTCGGGGTGTTGGCTTTGGAGTTACAAGAAAAGATTACTTTGGCGATGCGTCCAAGCATAGTAAAAAGGCTGCTTCTTCTATTGATGTTCAAGAGTTGAGGCAAGAGCTAGTGGAATAGAAGTAGCAGATACTAGCACAATCACAACAAATACAAGAACAATCTAGACTCATTGACATGCTGTTAAGCCAGCATAAGTTGGGGTTTCCATTGGGCAACAGTAGCCCTAGTGTGAATAGTAGTTGTACAGTCCCATCTCAGCTCCTACTTGAGGTATTATTATTCATTTTACTATAATCTTACACATAATACTACTTTTATTGTTCATATTACATAATTTTTTTCCTTTTTTTTAATTTGTGTAGGGTGAGGCTGATGTTGATTGTTTGGCAAAAGACGGCCATATGGTTGCACTGGGGTGCATGTACAACATTGCTGGGCAAGTGATGCTTCACAATGAACACATCCCTGAAGGGACAGTGAAAGTCTCTTGAAGATTGTTAAGGATCCTAATTATGATCTACCCTACCCCACTCCTAATGCAAGGACAGTAGTAGATGCATTGCTCAGCTTTGTTGCATGGCTGGTTCGTCTTCTTCGTATTTTAGCACCATCTCCAAAGGTATATTTGTTAAACTCATAATTGACAATTAACTTCTTTTGCATTTTTTTCTAGTTGATATCTAACAATCTTATATGTTGGAAAAATTAGCCTATCGGTAAGCTAATGGGAAAGAAAGCACTAGAAGCTATGAAAGCGTTCACTACTAAGTGGAAAAGGGGAAAGGATAAGAAGAGCTCTAACAAATTGAAGGAATCCATCACATTCCGCTAAAAGACACTGATTCTCCCTCAAGCCCATCTGCCCAAAGCCCCTTAGCCTCAAGCCTCTAAAAGTCAAGTCACACCCAATAAAAATTGACAATTGCTTAAGACCTATGCCGAGATGCAAGAAGGAGTGCTGCTTCCTTTTCCTACAGATATGTATGTTGATCCACAGTCATTTGACTAAGTTAACAATGAGGTGTTGGATGATTTATTCAACCATGCAGAGGCTAACACTACTCTATGTAACTTATATATGAGGTTTGTTTCTAAAACCTTTCATTAGACATTTAACTATATATATATATACACACACATATTTTAATCATATATTATTCTATTTATTTTGACATTTAAGGAACCTCTACACAACCATACTTGCTGGAAGAGATATAGTACGGAGGATTATATTTGTCAGTTCTCATAGGGTCTCTCTCCTTATGGCTATGACATGATGAGTCCTAAGCAAGGACTAGAAATATCTCAGAAGCTTTCAAAGTACTTCTAGCAATGTGGTGCTGACAAGAACACAATATTTATAACACCTTATTGTGAAGGGTAAGTTACTTTACAATGCTTCACTTTAATTTGTTCAAAATTTAATTATTTATATGATACATTTTACTTGTAATTTTTGTCATAAGGGACACTGGATGTTGCATGTAATCAATCCAACTTTAGGGAGGGTGTGGTACTTGGACCCTATTTAGAGTGGCCATCTGCCTAACAGACCACATGTTGTGGAAATGATTAATCAGTAAGTTGATTAATTTGTTTGCATATATGTAATTTGTTCTTTTTGTATGAATATTTTTCATGTCAAGTTTTCTATTTCATGTTAGGGCCATTTTCATGTACCGTACTGATGTTGATCAACAATTTCGATAACTAGTAAAGGGCAGCAGTTGGTTTGATATAGTAGCATTATGGACAGTTGTCAAGGTATATGTATTTATCATTAATTATGTTAGAAATCTCATTGTATAGGTCATGTCATATTATTAATTAACTATTGTTATTTTATCCATTATATGATTGTAGTGCTTAGAGCAAGCAGACAAAGTCAGGGATTGTGGGTACACTGTTATGAAATTGATAAAGGACATAATCCAACATGCTCCAACCGGAATTATTTCGAATGATGTAATTGTCTTCCTATTCTATTTTATAAGTTTTTATCAATAAACATGATTTTAATTTTTTTTTGTTGTTGTTGCATGTAGTACTACGAGGACACATACTGTGACACGTATACTCATGCTCAAATGGAAGAAGTCCTTGAAGAGTTAGCACACGGTATTTTTGTAGCATGGTTTACTTTCAACAGCCAATAGCAGTGACAATTAGGAAACTTAGGAAAATTTTAGAATTTGGAGCTTTATGTTATAACCACTAATTGCTTTCATTTAAGCAATTCAAGTTGTATATAAGTTTTTTATAGGAATTCATTATACATTTACATAACTATTATTGGCTGGAATTTGTGTTTAAGTATTGAAATATCATTTTGTAATTTACAATGTAGGGGGCTTGCTAGAAATGTAGGGTTGATGATGGAAAAAATTAGGTCATAATATTCAACAGTTATGAAAGAAAACCGTTGAATATGATCATAAAACTATTCGGCGGTTTCATCATACAACCGCTAAATAAGTACATATATTCAACATTTATTAATGAATAACCGTTGAATAATAGGAAAATATTCAGCTATTTTTATTCCAGAACTGTTGAATATTATCTCTCACAATTTCTCATTTTTAAATTCCAAAAATTTATGCAACAGTTTTGGAATAAAAAACTATTGAATAAATGAAAAATATTTAATAGTTAAAAACCGTTGAATAAATGGTCATAGAATATTCAGCGCTAGCTTACTTAACGATTCATAACTATTAAATAGTAAGGAAAATAATTGTTTTATATTTCCTTTCTTGTAGTAGTGGCACAAGAGATTGGGAAGATGAATAATTATCCTTAAACAATGTCTCATGGGGGTTATGCTTTGGTTGATAAAGTCTTGACGAAGGCTAAGAGGATGAAGAGAGAAGAATAAGCTCGATCTAATCCTTCTATTCTACTATCTCTACTATCTCCAGTACGTCACGATAAGAGATGGATCCACGCTCATTAAAAGAAGGATAGGTCCTTTTCAAGCAAGTATGCTTGTGATGTTACTGCTACAATTGTAAGTATAGCAATTTCCCTCTATGTATTTTTTTAAACATAAAACACTACTAATTGTTTGTTATTTGTATGTTACAGACTGAGCTTAAACAAAAACAATCCGATAGATCATTCATTCTAGAGGGAAGGAATGATATCTAAACCATTGCAATAGGGAAATAAGAGCATCCTAGATATGTTAGGGGAGTCAGATCAAGAGTGAGTATAAGAGATGTATTTAAACCACCTCATTAATGCCATTCTTCAGGACTTGTGACAAGGGAGAAGATGACAATGATGTTAGCTCAAGCAACAGCAAAGGCAAGGGCAAAGGCTAAGGTTGCCCTTGAAGCTAAATTGCAAAAGATGATGGAGGAAATGTTAATGATGATGAGCTCACAGATGGAGTCAAGTGCCCCACATACCTACTCTCTTACTTATCATCTGAGCACTAAAGGGAGTAACATCGTTCCACTTCCCTCAGAGGATGACCCAGCTACTGATCTTGAGCTATGCTTCTTACATGTAGAGGATCCAAACAAATGCTTAGTAGCACGTGGTTGCATCCTTAAGGGGTTGAAATGCCACTTTCAAAAAGTTGAAGATGTTGTCAAGGTCACCATTAAAGAGGTCAAAATTGATGATGCTCATGTCTTATTTCTACTAATGAGATCAAGACAATAAAAGATGCTAAGGGCACTTTTACCTTATGGCCATAGAGACTTATTAGGATGCCTCAAGATTAGGTAATAAAATTAATTAATTATCATGCATTCATTAAGTCTAAGCATGTTTTACTAACTTTTTTAATTTAACAGGAGACCCCATCGTCTGAGTCACAATTATGATCATTTTCATCTAAGTTACAATTATGAATTTTCTAATCCTATAAGTTTTTAATCCAATCTAAGTATTTATATTAAGCATACACTACCCATTGACATTGAGCATCTAGAAAAATTATATGCACAAAGGGGTAAATTTTATTGTGTGCATTGTGAGGTTACCTCCCACTTCTATTATGATTGTCCTATTCTAAAAGGATATTGTGAACCACATGGAGTAGCCCAAGCCCCACAAAAGAGCAATTACATATTTCAATTTGAAGATACATAAAAAGTTGCTCATGAAGCTATTGAGAATATAAATACACCTCAAGCCACTCAATCTCTAAAAGAGAAGGAGTCAATCTAACCCTTACTTTAAGAGGTGAACAAGGCAATGTGGCCAAACCATTTATTAATTTCAAGGAGGAACTTGCTCAACTTAAAGAGGCTAATATGCAAGGCTTACAAGAAGTTGAGGACAAGTCACAAGAAGGGGAGAATTTGGATGAATTAAAGCATGAGGAAATTGAAGTTCAAGGAAATGACTTTATAAAGCCTAAAGGTAAATTGAGTGACTTTGATCTTATGATTGAAGAATTTAGTGATGAAATAGCCTTGTTGTCTAGTATTGATTTATACTCTCATACTTCCATATCTCCTTGTACTTGTTTAAATGATTTTATATGCCAAAATTGTTTGGAAATTGATGAGTACTTGTATGATGGTGATACATCTTCTCATGAATTACTTGATGATAATAAAATGTCTACTATACTTGAGCTTAATGGGAATGAGAAGGGTATTTTGTCTTGCGATGTAGGTATAAACACCAAAGGAACCAATTTTAAAGAATTTTCTCTACTTGAGCTTGATGTCTATAAGGTTCCAAAGCTATTAGAGGAAAACTATACATTTATAGTACCTTTGTCCATTAAGATAATGGAAGAGACCAAGAGCTTAGATGATGAGAAGGTTAAATCAAAGACTAACCAAGTCAAATCTTTCATAGAGGAAGATCTTATCCATGAAACTTTCAAGGAAATCATATCATGTGATCTTGCACTGGATAAGGGAGTTATTTTTCTTTTAAATTCATTTGATAGTATTGCATTTGATTGTTTTGATTTTATTAGTTGTCTTCCATATCTTGATAAATTTCCTCCATCTCTACTCAAACATCATTCCATTTGTTTTATTATTCTTGATGAACATATTGCATTTGATGCATCCTTACTTGCAAAAAAAATATTAATTGTTGTATTTTATATGATTTAAAGGGAGAACAATCCACACCATACATCTTGGAGCCATTACAAATTAATCCCGAGCCTCTACCAAGGTGCTTGGAATGAACATAACAATGAGTAGATTCATGCTACTCCTCAAAGATGAAAATTTCAACTTCAAGAGCTTATGGAGATTTAAACTAGGTTGTATCTTCTTCACCCTTGCTCTTTACTTTGCTTTGCTTTATGCTTTGATTTGTTGATTGAGTAAATTACAAGTGTGGGGGAGATGAACCTAGTAGGAAAATTAGAGTTTATTTGCTTTATTTGACTTCTTTATTTTGTGTTTTAGTTTGAAAAAAAAAATTCTACACCACACTTTTGTTATGCATTCATTATTGATCTCACCTTATTTTATCACTAGTCTATACATACATTGAGGACAATGCATGATTTAAGTGTGGGAGAGAGAAATAAATATTTTGTTTTGTTTGTTTTTGGAAAAATTTTTTGAAACAAATTTAAAAAAAATTCTTTGTTTTGTTTTATTTGAGGTTACTTAATGACCTAGCTCTTGAATGGATATTTTGATGCTTGAGATGTGGTAATTTTTAGGATTGAATAGGTGTGAAATGAACATTCTTTTACCTTTAATTAATGGATTAGAATGGCACATTACCCTTTCATAGAAGAGGCTAAGCACTCATGTGTGATTAATTCCTTAGTGATGTACCCTCTAGAATTTGTTTTACTTCTTAATTAAGACCACATGTCTTGCACTTGTTTGATAGAAGATGAAAGATGGCATTCATAAAATAGCCAAGAGCTAAATAGCCAACCCATTATTAATGATTATCCTTTGTTAGCCTCTTTGAGTTTTTGGTTTGATTCTTAAAAATAAATATCACCCTATTTTCCCCAAGGAATGCATGTACACACTTTATATGTCTTTTTAATATTCATTGCATGTCCTAGATCAAATGAGTGGATGCCTATTATCATTTTTCTATCCATTACTCTTATCCTTTATTGCTACACCATTGTATCCAATTTTTTTTTGTTTTCAAAGAGTTAGGGGCAACCAAAGAAAAAGAAAAAAACAACAAAGATAGATTTGAAAAAAATATATATATAGTCAAAAAGAAAAGAAATAAAGTTGCTAGAAAAAGAAACAAAAAGAAGAAGAAAAAAAGGAGAAAAAGAAAAAAAAAGAAAGAAAAAAATAAAAAGTTGCCTAGCTCATCCATTCCATTTGTTTTATTATTTCTTGTCATTTCTTTCCATCCTCAATGTGTTAAGGTGCCCACTCAATTGAATTGGGTTGTGTTTTGTATATCAAGGGGATATATCTTGACTTTAGCATTATCTTGATGCTAACCCTATTTTTTTTTTCATATATGCATTTCTTAAACATCCTTTCATTATCCACATTACAACCTAATAAAGTCTACTTGATTCTTGATTGCAAGTATTATTAGTGATGGAGATGTAGAAGGGTTAGAAATTTATGGTAGGGTTTATCCTAAGAAATTTTGAGTGAAATTTAATACCTTATACACTTTGAGTGATGAGAGCCAACCTAGAGACATTTACTCTTTAACATTGATTCTTGGTAAGGGTTTGTTTGTGATGTGCATAATTCTTTCTTAATTATTGCCACATTGATTGATACGTAGAATTTCATGAGCTAGAATTTTAGTGACTTTGAACATTGTTTTTCTCTTATTTTTCTTTGTCTTAATAATTGCTTTTGGGACCTTTTTCACTTAATTTTGCTTGGAGTGCAAAAGCTAAGTGTTGGGGAATTGATAAAACACATTTGTTACTCACTTTGTTTGTCAATTAGGACCCTTTATTAAAAATTTATCACCTTTAAGTACATACATTGTATTAGATTTAAAATTTTGCCTAAGTTTCTAGGTTCAGTACACTAGGGGCATTTTGGTCCAAAAATGAACTTTTGAGAAAGGTACAAGAAAAATGGAAAACTGAATTTTATGTCCAATTGATGATTGGTAAAATTATATTTTAAAATTTTTAGTTTGCAAGTAATAAATAAAAAAGTTGACACTTTCTTAAGTGTCTTAGTTTGACCTAGTTTTTAGTTCGCCTTTGTGTGAAAAATTTTTATATAATCTCATGTAGCCTAAAAATTAGTTATTATAATTAATTCTCCCTTCTAATTATGGATTTAATTCTGGATATTAATTAGATTTTATTATATCACATGTCATTTAATTGAATTATGTGATTTATGTAACATAGCTGGCATGTGACTTGCGCATCATTGGGCAATTGAGGTCAACACTCCTTGAGGTCAATGGCTGATCATTTGCACATGAATTATGATTATTTTGAGGGATTAAATCAGCTTAAATGATGTGGATGGCACATGAAAAATTAGGCACACATTGGAATCATCTACAAATCAATAGAAGGGTGTCACCTTACAAGTGTGACAAGGCTCCCATTTTCTTTTTATTTTCTTTTTTCATTTTTTAATTGAGTATTTAGCTGATGGGAAACACTTAAGAACATGTCCATTCAGCCCTAATTCAGATCCAACACTCATCTCATTCATCTTCCACATTTTCTCTCTCTTATTCATAGTGTTCTTCATTTTCTCTCTTTTGTTCTTCATTTTCCAGCAACCTAACCTCCATTTTCAGCCACCAAAACTCCACAAAACTCATACCATCTTCTCCTCTCTTCATTTTCATTCCATCCCTTCCATTTTCACAAGGATTGAAGCTCATGTCCATCATTCAAGAGCTATGGAATTTGGCCTTCACAAGCAATCCTATAGGGTTCTTGAAGATGAAGATTGGCTAAGTTTCTTTGTGGAATCCTAGAGAGATGAAGATGGAGGATGAGTCTTGAGCTTCAAATTGGCTAAGTTCTTTTATTTCCTATACTCTTCTCTTTTTACTAGAAGGTTAGATTCCTTAATCTAGGGTTTAATCATTTTAGCTTGTAAATTCTAATTTGAGTTTGATGTTGATGCAAAGAGAGAGGATTGTTTCATTTAATTTCTTCCTTGGACAGTCATGACTAAATTTTGCCACTATTTGTTTGGCACATAATCTTGTGCTTTTCAATTAATGAATTACTTTGTTAATATTGCATAATCTTGTGGTGTTAATGCTTGTGTTGTTGAGTAGCTTGACATAAACTTGTGGTTGCTCAATTTATGTGTTTGACCATAGTTGTTGAGGGAGGATTTTGAGTGAATCACTTGGCTAATTTCTTCACCAATTAGTTAATTGAACTAGGGACTTTAATCTAAGACCTAGGGAGGTTAGCTAATTAGGTTAATTGGCTTACGATAATTTTTTTCAGTCATGACAGCTTTAGTTAAGAGGAAAGGGAAGCTAAACTTAGCCTAATCATGAGAAGATAACGAGTCCAAATTAACTAATCTCTAGGGTTCCACTCTTGTGAAAAGGAAAGTGCATTTTACTCACTTTATTTAGCATTTTAATCATTAGGTAATTAGTTTAGATAATTAGATAACTAAATTCCTACAACTTTAGGTGATTTATTCCACTAGATAACTTTAATTAGACTAAGACCATTTCTTAGAAGATGACCTAGGGTTAACCCTATATTACATTAGGGTTACCTTTAGTTTAATTTTGAGGATAGGTGATTAATTTTCCTATCAAATAGCCCTTTGTTTATTTTCAAATTATGGGATCCTAACTTCTTAAAACATATATTCAAATAAGAGAGCTAGCAAACTGCAAACACATTGATAAAACTTAATAAGATACAATATTTCAACCTTGAAAAAGGGCCATGCACCACAGCATGTAATACAAAGCAACATGCTCTATTTTTGTCTGTGTCATGCACTGCGGCGCATATGACAGCAATTTCTATTGTCATATGATAGCTCAGAAAATGAACTTTAATCGCGCATCGTTTCCACATCTGACATCCTATTAGAGTGATTCAAGTTCCCATACAAAGCTTACAACATATATTAGCCAATAGAATAAGTTTGGACTCGATATGACGATCCAATCTAGAATTGAACACCCGGGTGAAAAAAAGTCACTTTTCTTTCAAAAACATGCACCTTAAGTGCTCAATTCTCATTCCTGCCCTATTAGACCACTTCGAGCCTTGAATTAAGTCCAACAAGACCACATACACCTGATTGATACCTTATACAACATCAATCACATCACTTGTCCATTTTGGCTTCTCAATGTCACATTACACAATTGTGGACTTATTTGAGAAATAACATGTGACGTCTCACTCCACTAAGCACATTTAATAAATCAAGCTCATAGTATCGAGGGATTAACTTCGAAGAGTGATTACTAAGGTTCAATCCAAAAGAGAAAGGGATCCCAAGTTTTCTAAATAGAAACAAGTTAAGATCGAGCAAATCTTTCATATCAGAGTAAAAATAAGTTTCGGAAGTATGGTATATCTTAGAAGAGTAAAAGAAGCCAAAAATAGTTAAAAAAATTATGTATTGAAATACAGAGCAATGCACCATAGTAAAATCACTCTGCACCATGGCTTGTTGCTCTCTGTGCCACATGCTGTGACTCAGGTGCCATGCGCCGCGACGTGTTGCATGAATTTTGCACTGGTTTTGCTACCAAAATGACAGTAGAATTGGGGAACTTTTGACTTGCCCTGATTCTCCGTTCATGTTCGAATGACGTGACCTAAGTGTCTATAGAAAGCTCTTTTCCTGTACTAACTAATGGCAGGGGTTTTGCTTCTAAAAAAAATTTCCACTAGAAAGTTGGACACCTAAA
>NW_026556639.1:0-33483 GCF_029017545.1 Prosopis cineraria
TATCTGTTATTGAAAATAAATAATCAATAATATCAAACATTAGGTAGGATGTTAAAAACTATTATTATTTAATTGTGCGTATATATGTATTTTATTAGAGACAATTATATTGAGACGCAGTTACATGTTACATGTGAACATTTCTATTAACAAAAATTTTAATTTAATTTATTACGTTTTGAGGGGTCAATCCCTTCTACTAACTCAACACCTATTTGATAAATGGAGTAATTCTTTCACTATGTTTTCCCTTTATTTCATCTTTATTGCAAATTTGAACAATTCAAATTAAATTTAATGATACAAATTAATGTATACTTTTAAAAATTATTAAATCTAAATTATTAAACTCAATATAACGGTCCAAATTTATAGAGTACCCTCCACTAAACCAGCACCTGATCAGATTATGTCTTTTGTTGTCAAGTTCATATGTTTTTACTTAATTACAAGGAAAAGCCTCACTTATAGCAATAATAACCCATCATAATTAAGAACAATAATTTTCAAAAATCCCAAAGCCCAAAAAGAATCATTTTCAATGTCCTTGACGATCAGATCAAATGTCGATTTAGGATGCTTTGAGTTTTTGTCAATTCTTAGTATATTGTTTAAGCATTGAAAAGCCTTTATTTATTTGTTGATTTTATTAATCAACGACCAAGCAAATAACTTAAACACACCATTAATTAATTTTACTTATGTTTTTTAATAATAAAAAGATTGACTATTTTTGGTCCAAAATAGAACATATTATATCTTGACTTTATATATATTGAGGCTTTTCTTATAAATTCTTCGGTCAAAATTTAATTCACACACACACAAAAACATATGAAATCTGATATCCATGTATATCATAAACTATTCAATATAATTATATGCTTGATGGATATGTAATTGTTTAGATAATTAAGTGTGACTAATTTATAAGATTAAGCTCCCAAATTTAATAAAATTAGGATGAAAGAATAATATATAATATATGTACCTAACGTCATATCATTTTGAATCAAAATTCGGCGTCCCATATAAATAAACATGGATGAAGAGATTATATAAATGCAAAGTTGATAAATTAATTTATAAATTTGAATCAATAAGTAATGTCAAATCTATTTATGCTCTTTTTCTCAAAATTCATTTAAAAAGTCCATCCAATGAAACCTATAAAATATCTGAAAATTTTCAAGTTTAGGTTTAGTGCTCATCAGTCATCACATACAGATAAGAATGCGATGGCAATTTGATGAAATAAAATCTCGATTGCCTGAATAATCTAGCCTAAGCAGCTGGATTAAAGTTTAAATTTTTCATATTTTGAATGAAAATTCATTTTATTAAATAATAATCAGTTAGAAGATTATCTCTATTCTAAATTTGCATAAATTAAAAAAAAATATTAAAAATATAAATAAAAAAATTAATTTTGGACCACCCAACTTTATTATCAACAACATATATTCAATCCGTGATGAGCACCAGCGTCAGTACCTTTCACCATCAACATCGAACACCAATTCTTCTCTTTGAATTCTATCCGATTCCACACCTAACCCTCTCAAGGTTTCTAATCACATATCAACAATGATGCATAACGTTGGGCAAAAGAATAAATTTATCCCTAAATTATAGGCCCTCAAGCATTTGTCTGGGACACTAAATTTATTTTTAATGGAATGCTTCCTTTTTACTTTGAAAAATGGTGCATTCTAACCCTACGGTTAACAAAAATTAGTTTTAATAGTTAGTTAACTAAAAAAATGATAGAAAATGATCTTAAAGTTATGAAAAAAGATCAATAAAATTTTTTTAGTTCTTTTCTATAAATTTTTGGATTATTATCCATATTTTTTGTCCTATTATGTAATTTTTGAGTTTTTTCTATCATTTTCTGATTAACTAACTATTAAAATTAATTTTTATTAATAATAAAGACTAGAATTCATCATTTTCAAAAGTTGAAGGAGATTATTATACCAAAAATGAGTTTGAAATTTCAGATAGACGCTCAAAAGAACCTTAATTTAAGAGTAAAATTTGTCATTTAATCTTGAAATATTTAAACTTTAGATCAAAGAACCATGTCATTATTGTAAATCAGGTGTATTATGTTGATCATGAAAGAAAAGAACAATTGAAGTCATCAATGTTGCAGCTGCCAAGTTAGCAAGCCAGCTAGCTAAGAAGGTCATTTAATGGAGAGAAATAGGCTCTCAACGCCAAAATCGGTGACTACTAATATCAGACAAAACTATAACATGTGAGTATATATAAACAAATTATATAGTCTCAACTAACAAATGGTCCCAATCTAAAGCCGCAACCTCAAACAAACTCAATCAATAACAGCAAAATCAGACAACATGCATGCAACTTACACAAAGTGATTTGCTGGTAATAATCCAGAGCTATAGCTTGACTTACTATATATAGCAGTGCAATGCTGCGACTGTGCTACCAATCAAGCCTCTGGGTCTTTGTTTAATATTTGCTACACATAATATATCTTCAAGAGAGAGAGAGTGTGTGTGGCATTAATATTATTATAAGTGAGTTTCTGAAAATGAAGAAACCTACTTTCACTTTGCATTGCGCTTTGTTTCTTCTTCTCCTCAGCTTCTCTTCTTTTCTTCTGCAGACTCTGACATTCCAGGTTGTGTTTTTATTCTTTCTTATACAAATTAATTGGGTAAGTTTATTAGGTTCAGATATTTGTCAAATTACTTCTTGTGTATAGGGTTCAATGGGAATTTATAGAGAGATATTTATAAATTAACAAAACAAGATCTTTAGCTTTTAATGAGATATTTTAATATTATATATAAAATGAGAGATATTTTAATATCTTATAATAATGAAACGATGCAATTATATCTTTTTTTTATGATTTTTTAAATAAATATACAAAGAATCATGCAGTTTTAATAGTTGATCACCTCATAACTCAATACCGTATTTATGCTAAATAAATTGTTTTAAGAAAGTTAAAAGTATTTTGTCTGTAATGAAGGTATTTTCTTCCAGTCCTATGTTGATAAAGCCTTACATATTGATCCTTATATAAATTTAAATATAACATAGATTTGCGTCTCAGTTTTTGAAATTCCCTTTGATAATGACTTTTCTATCTCCTTCTCCCCCTAATAAACTTTATCAAAAAAAGGAAATTTTGAAAAATCATAAAAGCTTTTAACATTTCACTAATTTTAATTGACATTATATTCTTAATCTCATGAAAGTAGTTTATAGATCTATAAAAAGGAACAGAGGGAACAGTAACTAAAGGCCAAATAAATTATTCATTATTTTTCTTCTAGGAAATCAACGCTATAATTAATTTACAGTTTCCAAGTTAGTCTTTTTCACTGATATTGATTTCTATATCTCATGAGGATAATTTGTTGACATCATTATTTATTGATAAAGACTAACTGAGAATCAACAAAACTATTTTTATTTGCAGCTGATCATGATGAGGAAGAGAAGTTCAAGTTTGTTCCCACAAGCCGATTTTCAAGAAGCCATTTTTGAAGATCCCTCCAAAAGTAATTCCACTGAAGCCATTCCCAGTCGATGGAAAACCAATTCCAAAGCCAATTCCTGTCCATGATGAGAAGCCACTCCCAATTCCCGGATTCAAGAAGCCTTTCCCTAAGCCATTCCCATTTGTGAAGAAACCATTTCCCAAACCCTTCATTCCAAAGCCAATCCCTATAGTGAAGAAGCCAATTCCTAAGCCCTTCATTCCAAAACCGATTCCTTTGGTGAAGAAACCATTTCTCAAGCCTCTCCCAAAGCCAATTCCATTGTGAAGAAACCTTTTCCATTCCCCAAAAAAGCCCTTCTTTCCTCCAGTTAATAATCCTTGAGACACCACACCAATATTATTATTCCTAATTACCCATATGAAAATTAAAATCCTTCCTTTTGATTGGAAAAAAATAAATCCATGCTCATTATATCTTCAGATTTATGTTAATTGCCACCTGAATTTCCAGATATCTCTCTCGTTTGTACTTTTTTATGGTCTGGCATCATCCAGAATATTTCCGTTATTATAAATAAAGCTTCTAGGAGCTGTTATGTACACAGAATTCCATTAATTAGATATGTCATCATCGTTGGGTTCTACATATATATTGCCCTTCCTTTTATTCATTTATATAAGGTCAAATTAAAAACAAATTTCATGAAATTCATGTATTTTTAATTTCAGGGGAATAAATAGATAAAAACTTAGAAGTTATTGAAAAGTAAATATCTAGCACTTTCCAAGCAGTGTTAGGTGGTCACGTGCGAACTTTATTTTTTTTTTCATGTAAAAGCAATTTAAGGCCCACAATTTCTTTAGAGTTTTCCAAGGTTAAAAAAAAAAAAACGCTACTTTTTCAGCATAGCAATGTCATGGTCAAGTCCATGAATATATATATATATATATATAATATATATAAAACTTCATAAACCAGAAAGCGCCCAGAAAGATATTAAAAATAAAACAAAGCCAATATGCCAGGCATTTTCTAATGATCTAAATCTCCTCATATTGCGAACTGTACGGTAATTTCGTACATAATATATAATCTTATTATATTTATTACAAGGGATAATGAGAATTAAGTCAGATTGATTTAATGAAAATTAAAGTTCTTGAATTTTTGTTTTTAAAAAATGAGTTGAAAATGTCGATTCACATATATAAAATCACAAATTCAAAAGTCTCAATTACAAATGTATTCGTCTATCTAAATGAATATTTAAAGTTTAAATATAACTAGTCTCACTTTACATATGGAATTTCTATTTATAATTGTCTGAATCAACATTTGAAACTTGTTTTTTAAAAAAATTTATCAAAAACTTAAATATTATTAATTAAATCTTATATTTAAAATTGAAATGTTTGAACTAAAATACTCATGTGATTGATCCTTCATTTTTCTCTAATTTAATGACGCTATCATTTAATGAAGGCTAATTAAAAATGTTATAAATATTTATTGAAAATTATTTTTTTTATAAAAAATAAAAATCATATTAAAATTTAGCTTACAGTGCTATTTAAAAACAGGGAGGGTACACAAAAAATAAGTCAGCAGTCATTTTCACTTGTGTTCGCACTTCGCACTTCCAAATTAAAATGCTAATATGACAGCACTAACAAATTAAAGGCAGGCAGTTCTTCTCTGCACTATGTTTTATTAACACTACTTATTTAAGAATCATTAATTTATGTAGGCAAAAATAAAATCCCTTCAGTTTAAAATATACTCTATCAGAATCACAATATAAGTCATTTTTTAGAAGTATCTTTTAGTTCAAAATATAGTGCATTGGGTAAATTTTATTTTTTTAAACCATTTATGCCTTTTTTTATTCATTATTTTAAATTTTTTATATTAAATATCATGAACTTGTTAATAAAAAAACTCAAAGATATAATTGTAAAGATGCGGACATTTTTAGAAAAATAATATTTTAACTAACATTTTTTTATAAAATGTGAATTAATTATTAATGACAAATATTATGGTTCAGAGGAAATAAGTAACTTTTAACAATAATAATTTGCATACAAATAAAAATTTTATTCCCATGAAACTATATATTATATTTTTCTTTACTTTTAGTTTTAATTATGACAAGTGAGAAAAAGATAATAAATTTATAGACATAATAATCTAGGTTAATAAATATAAAGGATAAAATGAGAACTTTTTTTATCAATATTAAATTTATTATATTTTGAATTAAGAGTAGTGGGAAAAAGTACTTATATTTTAAACTAAAGGAGTATGCTTTTAATGTAGTGGTGAGTAATATGCTGGCAAATCAGAAGGATAATAATTGTTTTTGTTCAAGGAGGCAGAAGGAAATTAAAGTCTTCTCATAATATATACTCAATTATTTTATCTAATCTTATTTATAAATCACTTTTAGTATATTTTATTGAAACAAAAAAAAATCTTAAATCTTATTAATTATATCTTAAAATTTAATAAGTTTTACCTTTTACCCTTAATAAAAATAAAAAAATATTTTTAATAATTTTTCTTAGTATTTAAAAGATAGAACAGGTAAAGATGAATATAAAAATAGTAAAGTATCCTATAAATATGATTAAATTTATTTTTTCATAAATAGCATAAAATTTCAAAGACATGACAGAAATCTCCATTGAGTAATTAATTTAAGCATATCAAAATGACTCATTCAATTATTTAATTAGTTTTTTACTTTGAAAATTCTTTATTTTACTTGAAGATTTTTATAATTAGTTGGAAATTAACTGAAGTTAAAATTTTATTTCCTTAATTTTTTTATTGGTCAAGTTGTGTGTGTGTAAATTTTGATATCCATGTAATACAGGGAAATTTTCTAGTACTTAAAAGTTATATTTTGTTTTGCATGTTTAAAAATAATAGAAGATAATAAATGAATGCTAACCTTCAAAGTGTGGTCCTCCACATTTTGCACCAAAAAATACTTTATTTTCCAATAAATGACAGTAAAAATATAGGAATATAACGGTATTATTTTCTTTTATTCTTGCATTTATTTTATGTTCGGGCATGTTTGTGTTTATAAGAAAAAGACTAAATACCCTTCCATTAAAATTACATTTTCACAAGGAAATAATTTAAACCCCATTTACTTATTAGTTCTGTAGTTAAAAAAAAAAATCGACCGTCTTTTGGTCCTAAATACAAATGTAGTCTTGGAAACATTGCTAATTAAGTGCTAATTAATCTGCCCTACCCTATATATAATAACTCAGGTTAGAAATCCCTATATATATATATATATAATCTGGACTTGGGGTGTGTGTGTGTGGTGTGTGTGTAGACTCTTTCATATAAATCTTCGAAGTCTTTTCATATGAAACTTGATATGGTTGCCATATCTATATCTATATATATATATATATGATCTTAAACATTTTTTTTTGGACGAAAGATATACATCTTAAATATTAAGAGCTGGTCTGATTAAGTTGGCAAAAAAAAAAAAAAAGAGTGATATGATTAAATGTCACATGACTTTTAGTTCAATGCTCAAGAGTCAACCGGTGGCGTGATCAATGATGTGAATTCTAGTTATATATGAAAAGGATTCTAATAAATGTATCCAATAGCTGAAACCTTTCCAAATCACGCAATTATTGAAGGCTTCATGTATTCTCGCACTTTAATTAGTATAAGTAAGATATTAATTCCAGCAAGGAACTTATCACACCCAATTTGATGCATGCATGTGTTTAATTTAACATTAGATGTACATAACTATATATATATATATATATATATAATCTTGTATATTTAATGTGCTTTTTTTCAATTTAGTCTGTGGATCTTTTACATATTATTTTTATATTAATATTATTAATACATTAAAATTTACTTATCCTAATTTTATTGAATAAAAATATATTAAATATATAAGATTAAAGTACCTAGATATACGAAAAGAAACTCATGAATGGAGAAGCAAGCTAGGTGGCTACCAAAAGCTAACAAACTCATTTAATATAATGGAGAAAATGAACTAACAACGACAAAATCGGTGGCTATATACATATTAAGAAAAATTGTCAACTAACAAATGGTCTCTAAACCTGTAATCTCAGACTACACAATTAATAACAGTAAAATCAAACCCCATGAAAATGCAGCAGACAAGCTAAGAGACGTGTTATTAGTGATTAATCTAAAAGCTAAGCAGCTTCCTATATATAGCAGTGCGATTCTGCCGCTATTGTTTCACTCAAAGCCTTTGATATAATTTCTTCATTTGCCGCATAGTGAAGAGATTGTGGCATTAAAAATCAGAGTTTTCTCAATGGAGAAGGCTTGTTTCTTGGTGCCATTGTTTCTTCTTGTCACCTTCTCTTTGTCTTATATTTCTTCAGCAGATGAAGCCTTTCCAGGTATAATTGGTGTTTGGAGTATACGAGATTTTTCCCTTTACTATTTGATATTTTTATTAATTAATTAGAGTTAGGTTTGGAGCATTTTCATGCAACTCAAGATAAGTTATGATGCTCATAAATTGTAAATAATTTTTTAACAATTTTTATAGATATATTGAAGCTCTCAACATAAACTTATTGCTGTCTTTTTATTGAAGAATCCTAGAGCAAACATTATTTAAGGATTTAATTACTGAATTTGGTTGAGCTATATTAAAGCTTGTATTTGGGGTCGCGAAAATAATGTTTAAGAAAAAGAGTTGTTTTCTTTTTTTTTTTTTTTGCCAATAAAAAGAGTTGTTTTCAAGTCTTTAATTTTTTTTTTGTAACAATGATTTCTTTGTATGAGTGTCAAAAAAATTCAGCTTTTTTTCATATATACAAAAGTATTCCATTAAAAAATGTAAGTTATTTTTAACCGAATTCACTCCCAATAAAGTAATTGTCTACTTTTTAACTAATCATGTCTTTTCATATTTATCCCTATTAAATATTCTACAATAAATATAAAGTCATTATCAATAGGGATACTTTTTAAAAAAAGGCAATGATTATACTTCAAAAAATTAAATTTGCCTTACATTTTTTAACATCCAATTCCTCAAAAAATACCTTATATTTTTTAACAGAAAGATCATATTATTGGGATTTAAAATTTCATTTTAAGGTGGAGAAAAAGTGCCCTTCTATTATATTAAGAGGGTTTGGAATTTGGATCATTATTAATCACTACCCACACAAAAAAAGAAAATTATTGCAAAGCGAAATGACAAAGGTAATCTGATGATGCAACTTTAATTTGACAATGACACTTTAGCTAAAAAATAATTAGTTAGAAAACATTATTCTACATTGACAATATGTACTTGTAGTCACTGAATAGGTTTTCATTCTTTGAGCTTGACTAACTTGTGGATTTCTTGAAGATGGCTAATTATTACTCCCTTTTCATCTTAGTTTATGAGACACTTTTGAAAGTGATTCGATATTTTAAAATATAAAATATTTTAATAAAAATAATATTTTATTAATTATATCTATTCTAATATTGTACTTTTTTCTTTATTATATTTTCTCTCTCTATTTAATATTTCACAAATAAAATTATATTAAATCATGGGATATTTGAAATTTTATATTTGTGTGATTTTTAAAAATATAAAATTATAAAGTATATTTAATAAATTTTATTGGCGCGATTAATTTTGTCAAAAAGTGTCTTCTAAACTAGGGTAGAGGGAATATTATAAAAGCTAGATTGATATGCTTAATTACTAAGATTAATAGAAAATTCTGCATAATTATTGTTTTATGTTTTTCCCAGGTAATGAGCTAAACACCATTGGAAATGAAGACTTGACAAAAACAACATTGAAGAATCATGAGGATGAGGAAGAGAAGTTCAAGTTTGTTCCACATAAGCCAATCTTCAAGAAGCCATTTTTCAAGATCCCACCGAAAGTATTTCCATTGAAGCCATTCCCAGTCAACGGAAAACCAATTCCAAAGCCAATTCCTGTCCATGATGAGAAGCCATTGCCAATTCCCGGATTTAAGAAGCCTTTCCTTAAGCCATTTCCTAAACCCTTCATTCCAAAGCCAATTCCTATTGTTAAAAAGCCAATTCCCAAGCCTTTCGTTCCAAAGCCAATTCCTATTGTGAAGAAGCCAATTCCCAAGCCTTTCATTCCAAAGCCAATTCCTTTGGTGAAGAAACCAATTCCCAAGCCTTTCATTATTCCTAAGCCCTTCATTCCAAAGCCAATTCCATTGGAAAAGAAACCATTTCCCAAGCCTTGGATTCCAAAGCCAATCCCAGTAGATAATGAGAAGCCATTGCCAATTCCTGGATTCAAGAAACCTTTTCCCAAGCCAATTCCTTTTGTGAAGAAACCTTTTCCATTCCCAAAAAAGCCCTTCTACCCTCCAGTGAATCCTTGAAGCACGATAAACCCAAATTAAGTATATCCCAATATTTGTCCCTTATCATATCATGAAATCTGGCTTAAAAGTAACCTTCTCGAGTGTGTATTGTAACTTGCCTTGTACTGCTAAATATAAATGTACTATAAATTAAATAAAGCCTAAAAGAAATCTATGTGAAATGTATTCAAAAATCCATTAATATTAGCTGTTCTTGTTGGTTCTACATATGTTGTCTTTTTCTTTTCTTTTCTTAATTTTTGTGTGATCAATAAGCTCGTTTAACAGTTAGATGATGATATAGTTGCAAAATATAAACAAACTGATCCAAAACAAAGATTTAATTGAGCAGCACGCACGCACAACAAGAATAGCACGTTTTTCTTTCACTCAATAAGTGATAGAAATAAACCTGGACATTAATGCCAGGTTTGGTATGCAAGAATTATGAAAAAGAAATCAAGAATGGAAATGGATTCTTTGGTGAGACTTGTTTGGTGGATTTGAGCTATGATTCTCAAGACTCTAGATTCAAGAAAATTTCTTTAAATGGAATTCCGGCATTGTGATGATAGAATTGGTGCAATTTGAAATCATTTTCATCAGACCTCTGCCCTCCATTGCAACACATTTTTTTAAAAAGGGCACTTTAGTTTTTTTTTATTTTAAATACATATACTTATTAAAATTACATTAAAATTTTATCTTTACGTTAAATATACTTTTAAAACCCAATTCAGTTCAATTTTTTATTCTACTTCCAATTTTGATTCTATCAAAAAATCTAACAACATACCAAATGAGGTGTAAATGAAAACTTTAAAGTGTAAAGTTATTTAAGTAAATTAATAAATTAATATTCTTGAGAACTTTTTTTTAAATAAAAATACTGTATTAAACACTTTCAGAACTGCTAAGAAAGGAGAATCACGCTGTCCATGCAAAAGCAAGTTAAATCAACTACAATTTGACTATAGCAAATTAAACATCTTAAAATATAGTATACCCAAAAAAGTTGGTTCGTGACTTTGTAAATATTTAATCTATACACACACACACACCCCACATGACAATTACATAGGTAACATATAGTATAGCATTTAAATTTACACAACATAAAGTCATAAACAACTATTGTTACAAATGAGATAAATAATGGCATTTAAAGGCAGCCGGCCAATGTGTTTGCCTAGAAGCAATAAATTGTTGGTTTTAGGTAAGAACATGTTTGGAGCCGCATAATGATGTGATTCTAATTAACCACTTAATTAATGATATGTGGTTCTAACCGTAGAATTTGAATTTTCAATTCAATTTTGTTGTAGAACATACTCCTCTTGTTCTATTTATAGGGTAAAGGGAGAAGAAAAAACTTAGTTTTATTTATAAATATTTGTTAATTTTTAATACTCTTCTTTACATTTTTGCTTTTGTTAAATTATTTGAATAAAAATGTTAGTAATAAAATTTAAGAATATTTATTAGGGGTAAAGGTGAAGTAAAAATTTATTAAATTTTAGGAAAAACATACATTTTGGTCCATGTATTTTTTTATTGTTGATGTTTTAGGTCTTTATATTTTTATTTTCATTATTTTTGGTCATTTTATAAATAAAGTATAGAGACTTTGGAGGGACTGAAAATAATAAAAATAAAAGTGTAGGAACTTAAAGCATTGAAAAAATACAATGATCAAAAGCAAAATATGAATAAAGTATAAGGATCAAAAGCTATATTTTTCTTACATTTTAAGAAAAAGTTAATAAGATTTATAATTTTTTTAATTCTAATAAAATATATTAAAATTTATTTATAAATAAAATTAGAAGAAGTATATCCATAATTTTTTTTCCAGCTTCCATTCATCATGCCACATCACCCATATTGTATTAAGGGAAAATTATAAATAAGAACCTCCAAATATCACAAATAATCAATCATGACCATGAAATTAGAAATTAAATTTTAAAACCGTCATCCTTTTTTGTGTTTTGAAAATGCTAATTTGATTAAAATTCTCTTACCCAATGATCAAGTTTGTAAGTGTAGAAATAAATTTTGTTCATATTATATTAATTCGTAAAACGTTACTTTTTTCAAGTTTGAGACGTGTGATGTGTAAAGATAATTGGTGTCAAATCAAATCAAAAGTCAATGGCAAGTTGTTTCAATAGTATAACGGCACCACATTTCTCTGGTAAAAAAAAAAAAAATCACCACATTTCTCAATGAAAAAGGCCCGGATTCAAACATGATCAAGGTACGTAAAATTGGATCGGTCATTGAATCGATTATAATATCGAATCACGAATTAATGGTTCAATTAAGGTTGAACCGGTGGCAAATCGGTTATGATTAAAATAATATAATTTAAATAAAAAGACATTAATTATAAAAACATTCAATCAAATCCAACTATTCAAAAGTCTAATAATAATAAAATACAACACTTTAAATATCTATCATTACAATTACAACTCTTCAATCTCAAAAGTCTAGAGAAGAGATGGAGATAGAGTTAGAGAAGAGATGGAAATAGAGTTAGAAAAGAGACGGAGATTGAGTTAAAAAAGAGACGGAGACTCAGAGACTAAGTTGGAGAAGAGATGGAGATAACAGAACAGAAATAGAGCTGGAGCTTGGAGAAGAGACGCTGATTAGATTAGGGCGAGAGAGAAGAGACACAGATGAAAGGCCAAACTAAATGCTATTTGAAAATCTGGATTGGACTTAGCATGTTCTACCTCTAATTTCTCATTTTTTAACTTTAGTTTCACTTTTTTTTTATCTTATTTCCGAATTCAGCACTCTGAAAAATTAAAAATAAAAAAAATCTCCAAAAAAAATAACACGGTTGACCGAATCAACCCACCGGGTTATACCGGGTTGAACTTGGGTTGATCGGGTTACACCGGTTCATTCCCTCACCGGTTTAGGAGTAAATTCAGACCAGACAAGGGATCGGATCACCAATTTTCGAATTGACCCGACTGGTCCGATCTGAATTTCAATACCATGAACATGATATTAACATGTTTTTGTTTTACTTTTACAAATCATGTCTTTATTTTAGCGGTCTTCTCAGTCATCCACCCTAGTATGTATCGCTTTCATTTGCCGCAGGACACAAGGAATATAAATACGCGCGCGCGCGACAGTACTTGAGTTGTCGAGGAGAGCAAGAAGCACAGTTCCAACGGCCATTTTAGGAAAAGACAATTTTATGATATATTTTGTTTCATTTATACAAAATATTTTTTAAAAAGACAAAGCACGTTTGAAGGCAATCTTCAAATTTTCACAGCAAATGAAAGATATCATGTTTTATTTTTTACAATAAAAAATCAAAATTAAAATAATATACTTGCATTAAAATCTTGAAAAACATATTATTTATACGTTTCGTATTATATTTAGAGCATCTAATTAAACTTTCACTACTAAATTTTCGTTATTTGAGGCTGCGCTTTAAATCCCTGAAATAACTAAAGTGATTACTGATTATTCAACAAAATATGTGAATACTTTTTTGAAAAAAAAATCGGAATACTTTGCTTGGACCAGATTTTTGTGGAGTTGTATTTTATTTTTGTACAAGTTAAAGGCCAGTTCCTTAAAATATGTGCACATTTTCAGGTGTTCAATGTGTAAACCTCTTTTAAATTTCTTTAATATCATTTTCTCTCTTGCCAAAAAAAAAAAGAAGATAGATATATAGCAATATTATGAAAACTGAATCGGCTGTTGAACTAGTTAAGGCACTAGTTTATGATTTAATGATTGGACTACAGTTTAAACCATGGTCAAATTGATCATAAATAAATTAATATATATATTTAAAATATAAAGAAATAATCATATATAGTAAGAAAAATGAATATTTAAATTTTTTAAAAAATAATATACAATAAAAAAGATAATATCTACTAATATTACATCATTTTCATTCAAAAAATATATATAATTATTTCATAATTTATAATTTTAAAATATATACATATATACATAATTTGTACATATTTTTTGTATTTTTTTCATTTCACGATACTTATGAGACACTCATAAATATGAATAAATTATAATTTAAAATATGAATTAAAAATAAAAAAAAAAGTAACGTGTCTAATTCAACTGGTTTGTTCCCAGTTTAAGGCTAGTTCGATCGATTTATGGATGGTTTGCATAATGGGTGGTTTTTGCTGCAATCGGACTGGACCTATGACCGATTGGACCAACTAATCCAATCCATTTTGATGACACTATATAGTTTATTTGTGATTAATACCTTTTGTTTTGTGGGGAAAACAGGTGGTGGTGGTGGTAGGATTGGGTGCGAGTGGCTATGACGTATCAAAAAGATATTGGAAAGGTGACGAAAGAGGTTAGCCGTCCGATTGAATCATAAGAGTACGGATGTGATGCCGCCAGATTTTCACAACATGAGGCACTATTCTATGGTACCATCGCAAACACATGCTCTCTCCGATCTCACATACAATATTTTCCGTTTTTATTGTAAGGTGTTTTTAAGGAAGAAAAATTATCTTTAACCCACATGGAGGGTTATTAAGTAATATTTTTTAATTTTTATTATAAAATATCTCTAATCATCTAACTAGAATTATGATGAGACGGTTGAATCATTAATTTTGTCTTGCAATAAAATGAGCTCTTAAATTTACCCCTATTTAAATTAAACATTTTCAAATCTATATTACATTTTCTCTTATAGTTAATTAATGAGTTTAAATAAGGGTTATATTAAAAAATATAATTAATATTTCACCAAGTATTTTTTATTAAGAACTAAAGAATTTTGTTAAAAGGTGTCCTATATATATAATAGGAACTAGAGATAATATTTTCTAATTTTACCTTAGCAAATAACTAAAATAAAATTTTCATTTTAATTTAAGGTCTCCACAGGACTCCTTGAATATTGTGTCTCTCTTTCTCTGTAATAGAAGTAAAGGTTTTCATGTTAAATCATATTTAATGAGTTAATTAATTTTTTAATGGTTTCGATATGGTGGTTGAGAGTGATTTATAACAAAGATCAAAAGTATTGGTAATATTAAATTAACGATCCTTTTTATCAGTCATTTTGCATTAAAAAATGTGAATCCTTTTCACTTTCTCCTAATTTTATCCTTTTATAATTTTCAATAAATGGAGAGTAAAAGGTTATATAAAAGATTTTTTTAAGACGATCTAACAAAGATAATTTGAAATTTTAAAAAAACATCAATAATTTAATCACATTATCTAAATTTTGGCCGGGCAGTAAAATTAGTGATTTAAAAATAGTATATGAGAGAGTATATATAAAATCTCAATAGAAAATATCTTTTTCTTTTGTTTTTTAAGAGTAAATGTTTCTCTCCATAGGTGAAAGTCTCTTTCACTCTTGAGCCAAAAGGAAATGGAATTGTTTATAACTTATTTATAATTGAAGAAATTAAAAAGTTCTATTTTTCCACTAAAAACCATTCTGTCTTGTCCCATATTAGATCTCCTTTCCGAATGCTTAAAAAAGAGAGACTACGGAAGATTCCATGATGACGTATATATAATTCACAGAATCTTTTCCCTTAAACAGGAAAGTCAATAGACTTGTTTTTTTTTTTTTTTTTGGTTTGCTTTAGTTTGCAGATGAACTACGTTTATGAAGACGGATTGGTTGCCTTTGAAGATGGATTCTCGGTTTATGCTGATGCCATAGTCCATTGCACCGGGTATCATATTTCTACTATATCGATGCTCAATAATACAAAATCATTTATTTCATTGAATTTTATTTACGAAATTAATGGGTATTAAACAATTATTTTGTTAAATAATATGATAACAGATACTCTCTCTATTCAAAAATATAATGCATTTTTTAAGGATTCAGATATCAAAAAATGTAAGGTATTTTTAATTTTTTAAGGTGTAATCATTACCTTTTTAAAAAAAATACCTCTATTAATGAATAACTTTATATTTATTATAGGATATTTAATAGAAGTAAATATAAAAAATAAAATTAGTTTAAAAATAAATTACTAATCTATCAAGAAATAAAATTTAATTAAAAATATTTTATATTTTTTAATGAAAAAAATATAAATATTGTTTCTCATTTCTAGAGACGAAGGCAACAGAGACTGTTGAGGACAATAGAGTTGGGCCACTGTACAAGCAAGTGTTTCCTCCTGCTTTAGCTCCTTCCCTCTCTTTCATTGGCAATTTGGCATCCCTTACAATGTAAATGGTTGCAAGCTCTATCAAAGTTATATATATATATATATATTACATAAAAAATAATAAAATGAAAATTATAAAAAAAAATCATAAATCTCAACTTTAAAAGATTTGCTCTAATAAATGTGACTGGTCATGTTACAAGAATGCACGAGCACAACATATGTTTTGAATCTTAAGTTTTACTTCTTTTTTTAGTCAATCTTTGCTTTAACTAAAGACACATTTTTACTCGTTGAACACCCGCAACCCAAAATTGAATTTTGGACATTCGCATACCCTACGTGAAAATTTTGAACGCAAAAATGACATTGAACCCCAATATAATTACTGGATCAAGCTTTCCTCTTTTGACTAATAGGTCAACTTAGTGGAGCAAATTAAAATTTTAATTTAAATAAAAAATACAGCTTTTAAAAAAGAAATAATCTAATTTCCTTGGGCATGCAGCGGCGTAATTTCTTGATGGGAGGTACCCCACCCCTCGAGGTGGCCTGAACGGATGCCAAGCTGGATTAATCTAAGCAAAGCTTATGATACTAGTGCGCAAGCCAAAAAAAAAAAAACAAAGAAAGAAATAATCTAATTTTGAAATTCTATGATACAGGATTCAACATTCCTTACAGTTGATTTGCAAAGCAAGTGGGTAGCAAAGTTCTATCTGAGAAAGTAGAGTTGCCTTTAGAAGAAGAGATGATGGAATCTGTTCTAAATCACTATAAATTCTTGAAACTCAAAGAAATTCCCAAACATCACACTCATCTCCTTCGTCGTCATCAGGTATACAAACTTCTTTCAAAACACACACACATACACATTTAGTTAATGTTTAAATTCTACTTTACAATTTTTTTGAAAGATCTTAATTTTTTAATGTTTGTGTGTATATATATATATATATATATATAGGTGCATTGTAGTGTTATGTAGCTCCGTCCCTGATGGGTATGAATCGAGTTGAATTTCAACATTAATATTGAAGGTTGTGTACTTGTGTCTGGATCGTTGAAAAACTTGAAACAATGTTTAGATTTTTTTTTTAAAAAAAAAATCTCAACAGATTTTTGGTCTACCTCCTTCAGCTTCAGCTAGCATTCAAACTGACTTTTAAGAAAAATCACTGATTTTTACCTTAATTTTAGTTTGCTAACTTCTGCTTATTCTAACTTCAGTTGTATAACTTTTAATCCAAACGTATCCTAACAAAGGCATGTACTATATTAAGTTTTATTATTTTTTAATTAATGAAAATGGAATGACAGGTGGATTACAAGGATTGGCTAGCAGAGCAAAGTGGGCATGGTCCATTGGAAGCATGGAGGGAGAAGTTGTGCAGTGAAGTGGCGAAGAACTTTCTGGAAAGGAACAGCTTCTACGGGGACCAATGGGACGATGCTTAATGGGATTTCATCGTCCATTCTTTGTCTCCCTCCATTAACGCATAACTAATAATGGAGGTGTTCATTCTGAATTCATCTCGATTGATCTGATATTGTTCCGATCATATCAGGACAGGTCTTGTCCCGATCCGAAAATAATCGGGACGGGACAGGAAAGGGATGCGGGACGGGACGAGGCACGGGATTAACATCAGGATGTCCCGTCTCGTCCCGAATATTATATATATTATTTTTTATTTTAAATATATTAATTATATTAACATAATTTATACTTATATTAATTATATCAATTATAATTTTAATACTTGCAATTCTTATTTAAAACTAAAGTTTTTTTATATTGATAATTTTAATGGTATGGAGTAAATATGGCGATATTTTTCTTTATAATATATTAATTATATTAATATAATTTATTCTTATATCTATCTATTTAATAACTTTTATTTATAACATATTTCTTGCTCATTTTTAGAAGAGTAATTAGTTTAGTACATCTTCACTAAAGTAGAAGAACAATTATTTAATGTTGTGTTTAACTTTCCTGTTGTTGCTAATCTTATAGCATAAAGATCACTCATATTTTTTATTATAATATGTAGTTGTGATTAATATAATTCAATAATTGATTTTAATTATTGTTATTTATGTACTTGTGTTATTTTGATTTTAAATTTAATAAATTATATGATTTAAAATTTTAATAAACATTATTATCCAGATCTTTTTTTACATTATTTCATTTTTCTGGACGGCGGGACGTTCCGATCTTGTCCCAATCCCGTCTCGACTCTTAATGGGACGGGACAACTTTCGGGACGGGACGGGACACGCGACCAAAATTCAGCCCTGATCTTTTTTCAGGACGAGACACGAGATAGGGGTGTCTTAGTCTCGATTTCGTTTCGTCTCGTAAACACTCCTAACTAATAATAATCCCATATTCCGTCAATTTAATTATGATATTTTTGTTTACCCCAACCTTTTATTCTTTTGGTCACATTCACATTTATCACATTGATTTATGAAAGAGGATTCTTGCCTCTGTCCATCTGCTTTCTGAATATTGAACCCCAATTCGGATTGTGCTTCTTTATAATTAAATATTTCTCTCGTCGATATTCACCCGTGAAATGCAAAAGTCCTCTCCCTCTCTCCCCCCTCCATAGCCAGCATGGTCAGGTCCGTCAAGGTTGCCGTCATCGGAGCCGGCGTTTCCGGTCTCGTTGCTGCTCGGGAGCTTCAACGGGAAGGCCACCGGGTCGTCGTCTTCGAGAAAGACCATCGCGTCGGAGGCATCTGGGCCTACAATCCAAGGACTGAATCCGACGCTCTCGGCATCGACCCGAACCGTGAAACCGTCCACAGCAGTCTCTACCTCTCATTGCGCACCAATCTGCCCAGACAAGTCATGGGTTACTTGGACTACCCGTTTTTGAAGCGCGAATCTGGTGACCAGAGAACTTTCCCGGGTCACGAGGAGGTGCTCCGTTTTCTGGACAGTTTTGCGGAGGAGTTCGGGATCCTTGAGTTGACCCGGTTAGAGTCGGAGGTGGTTCGGGTGGAGCTTGCCGGGGAAAGCAAGGAGGATGGTTGGTTGGTGGAGTGGAGGAGTCGGGAGGACGAATCTCTGACCCGAGAAACGTTCGAAGCAGTTGCAGTGTGTTCGGGTCACTTCGCAGTGCCAAAGCTCGCGCAGATTCCGGGTATCGAAAACTGGAGGCGGTACCAGATGCATAGCCACAATTATCGGGTACCCGACCCATTTGAGGGATGGGTAAGTGAACTTCACTGTTCAAGTTAGCGTTAGAATTTTCTACAGTTACATGCAACTTCAGATAGCCGCTTCAGGAAATGCCGTCTGTATTATAATATTTTGCATCATTTATATAAAATATTTTTTTTAAAAAATAAAACTCTTTATGAAGGCAATCTTCAAATTTTCATGGAAAATGAAAGACATCATATATTTTATTTTTCACAATAGAAAATTATCAAAAAATAATTATATCAAAATATTTTTATACGCTTCGTATAATATTTAGAACATCTAAACTTACTATTCTTACCATTTTATATTGATTAATTCATGTTTTAAATCTGGAAACAAATAAGTTGATTATTCAACAAAATATTTGTATAATTTTTTTTTCCAAAATCGGAATACTTTATGCTGACCTACTTTTTGTGGAATTTTATTTTATTTTTGAACAGTTAAATTTCAGTTCCTTAAAAATGTGAACATTTTCAGCTGTGTAAAAGTAGTTATTTTTATATACGCATATTCACAAGTCTTATACTCTGCTCAACATCAATAACCTTGTAATTTAGTGACAGATAATTTTTTTTTAGTAAGTGGAAGGTTACAGAGATTAAATGTCGTTTGTAATTACTCCAAGCTATTTTAGCACTTTTTGATTAAAAAAATAGTTGATTTGTGATTACTAATATATAAACATAAATATAAACGACAGGTGGTGGTGGTGGTAGGATCGGGAGCAAGTGGGTATGACATATCAAAAGAGATTGGAAATGTGGCAAGAGAGGTTCATATAGCCGTCCGATTGAATCCCAAGCTTACGGATGTGATGCCGCCAGACTTTCGCAACATCAGGCACCACTCAATGGTACGCACCTATACTATACTTCCGGAGTCTACTATAAGACAGATTTAATTAACTTATTAATATAAAAAAAAGATAGTTAAATTATTAAGTGTGTTTAAAAATAAAATAAACTTTTAATTTTTTAAATGTGCAGTACATTTGATTTTATAGTTAATGAATTTAAACAATGTAGCATAACTCACTGTTTTATATTAAAAACAAATTTCTTTTTTAGAAAATGCATTATAATGGAGACCAAAATAAGTAGTAGTCTCGATAAAAAAAGCATCTTTTTGTTAGATTTTATTATAATGTCATAATTAAAAAATAAGATATTATTTAAAAATTTGAGTCAAGCTGGCCAAGTTGACCCGTAACTTGGCCAGTTCAATCATTTGAGCAAATCAGTCACCAGAGCTATGACTTTTTATCACAAGATCATTGGGCAAGTGGAATTTTACATAGATAAAAATCTCTTTCAATCTTGAGTCATTTGCAAATTTGCAGATAAAATGCGTCTATGAGGATGGATTGGTTGCCTTTGAAGATGGATATTTGCAGATGCCATAGTCCATTGCACCGGGTATCCCATAGCAATTATTTTTACACATTTTTAAATTTTTTTCAACTGGAAATTAGACTTGAATTTTGTTTTATTATAATTATTCTAGGATTCTAAAATTTTGTTAAATGTAAAAACAGATACAAATATTGTTTCCCATTCTTGGAGACAAAGGGAATAGTGAGTGTCGAGGACAACAGAGTTGGACCACTCTACAAGCATGTGTTCCCTCCTGCTCTAGCTCCTTCCCTCTCCTTCATTGGCATCCCTTACTTTGTAAGTCTGTGACCACTTCTACCATAGTAAAACTTTAATTGCATTTTATTCCCTTCTATTTCTATTATAAGATATTTTTAATCATCTCACTGGAATCAAGAAAATATGATTAAATTATTAACTTTGTCTAAAAATAAAATAAATTTTTAAATTTACCTCTATTTAAATTTAAATGAAAAATTTTAAAATTTACATTACATTATCTCTTGTAATTAATGATTTTAATAGGGGTAATATTGAAAAGTGTAATTAACATCCCATCATGTACCTTACAAGAAGGATTAAAACATATTTTAAAAAATGTTTTATAATAAGGATCAGAGGAAGTACGATGTTATATGTTGTTGTTTCTGGTAAGAGGGTGTGGGGGAGACACTCGTGTGTGCAAGTCCTCCTGTTGCTACGAGAGGAGTAATGGAGCTAATAATTTAGGTTAAGTTTGATAAGCCAATAGCGTGGACAAGGCTAAAAGATCTTAGAGTCAAGTTAGGAAGTTCATAAAATTTTATTTGTTCTAGGCTTATTTGAGACAAATCTGAACTTAAAGGGCTTGGCTTTATTTTTTTTATTTTTTTTATTTTTAAAAAATTAAATAACCTCCACTTCACACTCACAAATTTTTTCTTAGACTCATAGTTCATCTACTTCACAAGCACTCCTAAATGAAGTTTCAATGTTCCCAATAGCAGTTTGTTTTGATTTTGTTTGTTTGAAATGTTAAGCAAAAATAAATATAAGGAGTTACTTCATACATTTTTAAGTTTTATCTTTATTTTTCAATGCTTGGTCTCACATTTGTAGGAATAAAAAAAGAGGTGAGATATAATATTATTATGCTTGACAATGAAATTTTCAACAATTTAATTATTCAAACAAACTTAAATAAGCTCGAAAGTTTAAAGTATTGAAGTGGTATTTAATAATATAATTTTATTATATGTCTAGATATTTTTCTTTGTACCCAAACCAAATTATGCCCGGCTTATCCAAATCACCAAACTCTAAAGAACAGTACCTTGTTGCACGACACATGTTTTGATTTTGAACAATTTCTCGATAAAGTGAAAAATGCAAATTAAGTCAATTAAATATAGTTCTAAATCTTAATTTTTCAAACATAAAAATAAATTTTTAAAAATATCTTTCAACTAGAGGAAAGAAATAAATGATGTCTAAGAAGTGAAATAGTGATGGATAATTTTTAAATAAACTTCATTATTCAACAGTTATTTTTTTTTCTTCAAAACATCTTATATTATAAAACATTAATTCATCAATTTAAAAATATCATATAAAATGGGTAGGGCAGAGGTAGTACATGGAGAATAAACTAGTCCTCAGGATATTTTAAGTAATTAGATACTAATTATTTTGAAAAAGAAAAGAAATAATATATTTTTGAGATTGTGTGATGATGCAAGATTCTGCATTTCTCATAGCTGATTTGCAAGGCAAGTGGGTAGCAAAAGTGCTATCAGAGAAAGTAGAGCTGCCTTCAGAAGAAGAGATGATGGAATCTGTTCTAAATTACTATAAATTCTTGAAACTCAAAGAAATTCCCAAACATCACACTCACCTCCTTCGTCCTCACCAGGTATACAAAATTCTCTCAGATACTTCATTTGCATATATTTAATTAATGGTTAAAGTTTATTTTATACACAAATAATGAGGATTTTAATTTTATATTGATATGAAAGGTCATGTCAAGAGATTTAACTCTTAATTTTAAGCACATGTAGTTTATGGTTAGATTGATAGAATAATATAGAGGGGATTGGAGAGACCAAAATAAAAATAACTAAATTACTCTGCTTCTCTTAATAAATATGATAAAACTCAATATTATATATTATAAATGTAAAAATTATTATACTTTTTAAAAATCTCGTAAGCTTTATTTTCAATCCATGATCATCTTATTTTTTTAATCCAATACATTTTCTTTCATTTTTAGCAACCAAACAAGATTATAAAGTGTGACTTTTTCCATTAACGTCTGATGATGATCACACAACTCAAATCTTGCTCATATATGTTAAGATAATTGAAAAATATTTCTTCACATCTCATTTGGTTTATTTCTATAAATCAATGATATTAAGTTGTTAAACCTTTACCCAAAAAAAAAAAAGTGTATATTTACAATTCAGTTTGAATATTTGATGATAAATCTAAACATCTCATAACAGGTGCAATAATAATTCTCTGTTCTATCGTTCTGTTGTCAAATTATTATCATTTCAATTTCTTTATATATAGTTAATATTGCATTGTGTTAGAGAAATATTGCAAGGCCGGCCCCTAATTTTCTTCCCAATTTTATATACCCCTTCATAATTTTCCAGCTTCGTCCCTGATGGGCATAATCTAGTTCAATTTGATAAACAGCGGTGATGAATACTCCCTTCGCTCTTCAATATTAGACATTTTTAGAAGAAAATTGTGTTCTGCAGTATAAGTCATCAAGAGATGATAACTCTACATTTTACATTTAAGTTTTCAAAATGCCTTTTGTCTTTTATTGTTTTTGACCCACCTGTCTCACATTCAATTTTGGTATCTCTCTCTCTCTCTCTCTCAAATTGTGCTTTGTCCCTCGCCATCTTCAGTCTCTACTCTCATATCTGTTAAAGTATGAGAAAAAAATTTTAAATTTATTCATTAACTATACTTTTGATCTTTTTATTTTGAGGGTTAAATTTAAAATTTTATTTATAATTATTCTTTATATTTTTATTGTATTGATATTGATGAAATTAATAAAAATAATTTATAAATAAAATTGGAGGGAATATTTAAAAACAGCATGTCTATTACTGATGAAGATTGAGTCTAATAAAAATGACTAGCTGGTATACCAAAGCATGACAAATGATCAATTCGAACTTTGTGTGGACTTTGGGGGGGGTTTAATTAATGAATGAGGGATTAAAATGAAATGACAGGTGGATTACAAGGATTGGCTAGCAGAGGAAAATGGGCATGGTCCGTTGGAAGAATGGAGGGAGAAGATGTATTCAGAAGCGGCCAAGAACTTTCTAGAAGGGAACCACATGTACAGGGACCATTGGGATGATGCTTACTGGGATTCCATCGTCCAGTCTTGGTCTTCTTCCAAAGCTCAGCGGTTAAGTGATTACAGAGAAAACCGGTGATAAAGTGGCCGTCGGAGTTACATCGGACTCCTCCACAAGCTCTTTTCTGATCCATCTACGTTCATAGTTACGGACTCGGTGGAGGGAAGCCACTGCCTCAAGAGAAAAATCTCAACCGTTCAGATGTAATAATTTTATTTTTTTATTTATATTTTTAAAATAAAAAATATAAAAATTAATTTTTTTAAATAAATATATTTATTAATTCGACAGTCCAAATTTAATATAAATAATCTAAATTTAATATAAAAAAATTAAATTAATTTTTCAGATATATTCTGAATAGTGTAAATATATTTTAAATAAAATAATAAATTTATTGAAAAATTTTAATATTAAATTTAGATCATTTATATTAAATTTGAATTGATAAATATATTTAGTAAATTTTTTTTAATTTTTATTTTAAAATTATAAATAAAAAATAAAAAAATTATTAAATTTAGACCATTTAAATTTTTTTTCACCTCAAAGGAGAGGCAGAGGAAGGAGAGAAGCCTACTCCCAGTTACCGAGCCAGCATTTGGGGCAGACCTGAACCTTGGTCTCTATTGGTCTAGCCCAAATTTTAGTAACAAAAGAAAAGTGGCCAGGACAGCTGGATAGGCCTAAACATCTGCTGTGTTTGGCCCCGTTATGGTTTATTACTTTTGTGTTTAGCCCATGGATCTTAATCATGTTTTGGCACCAATATGGAAGAGGTCAAGAGACTAGCAAAGCAAATAATGTAAATACTATTTGAAGGAAAGAGAATATATATATTGACCTCTTGCAATTACAACTGTTTGCTTGTATAGACTTGAGAGATTGAATTTTAAGCATGTTGATTGTTGAGAATATAGGAATCAAAAGATTATTTTTTCTTAAAAAGTAATTTAGAAAACATCTTTTATATATTGAGTGGTAAAGGATCTTAAAATAAATTGACTATGGCTCTACTTTGAGGGAGCACAGTGCACAGTGTCAATAAAGAATGTCTTCTCAGCTACAAAGGCGACGAATACGAATTTCCTAGAGTTTCCAGCAAGTGATGATAATCCCAACCTTCCCTGAAGTGTCCAGACAAGAATTATGCAGGCGGTAAGATAACCAACCAGCGGGAGCATTGGGAATTTGGGGATCAAGTCCTTGGAATAACTGGTCAAAGAAAAACGGCTATGGCAAAACTTACACTCACGACTTACGAGTACGTTGAAGTCCACCGAAACATATTATAAACAAAATAGGCACGAATGGAAGTCATGAAAATACCGAAGAATTATAATTTAGAAAGCTGTGACTGTGCAATTGGTTGATTCATCCCTGAACGCCAAAACCAAAACTCCTCTCTCTCCGTTACCACCATGCCCAGATCCCTCAACGTTGCCGTCATCGGAGCTGGCGTTTCCGGCCTCGTTGCTGCTCGGGAACTTCAACGGGAAGGCCACCGAGTCGTCGTCTTCGAGAAAAACCACCGTATCGGAGGCACCTGGCTATACGATCCGAGAACTGAATCCGACCCTCTCGGCGTTGACCCGAACCGCGAAATCGTCCACAGCAGCCTTTACCTCTCGATGCGCACCAATCTGCCCAGACAGCTCATGGGATACTTAGACTACCCGTTTGTGAAGGCCGAATCGGGTGACCAGAGAACATTCCCGGGTCACGAGGAGGTGCTCCGTTTCCTGGAATGCTTTGCGAAGGAGTTTCGGATCCTTGAGTTGACTCGGTTCGAGTCGGACGTGGTTCGGGTGGAGCTTGTCGGGGAAAGCAAGGGGAAGGGCTGGTTGGTTGAGTGGAGAAGCCGGGGATCCGAATCATTGTCCCGAGAAGTGTTTGAAGCGGTGGCAGTGTGTTCGGGTCACTCCACTGTGCCCTGGCTCGCAAAGATTCCGGGTATTGAAAACTGGAGGCGATACCAAATGCATAGCCACAATTATCGGGTACCCGATCCATTTCAGGGACAGGTAAGTGAATTCATTGCATGAACAGTATTTACTTCTAACTAGTCACTACATGTTATGTTATGAAGGTAATATTGAATTTTAGCAGTGAATAAAAGTTATCATGTGTTTTATTATTTAAAAAAAAAACTCTGTTAAAATTTTAAAACCCTGCTTCAAATCTTAAAGTAAAGGTAATTTTACAACAGAATATCTATGTGACTTGTTTCAAGTTCTGTGTAATAGCAGATAAGCATGATTTGTTCTGAGTGTAATCTTGAGCTCAATGCAATAACAAAGCCTTAAAATTAAGTGATTGATAATTAGTGCTCAAAATGTGTGTGTGTAAATTAAAACAGGTGGTGGTTGTAATAGGGCTGGGACCAAGTGGGTTTGACATATCAAAAGATATTGGAAAAGTGGCGAAAGAGGTTCATATAGCCGTCCGAATGGATCAAATGGCTAAGATGAATGTGAAGCTCCAAGACTTTCAGAACATTAGGCACCACTCTACGGTACACTCTTTTATCTCTTGTATGTATATACTCCTTTCTTTAAAAAATGTAAAATATTTTTAATTTTTTTGAGATGTAATTATTATTTTTTTTAAAGTGTTTCTATTAATAAATAATTTTATATTTATTGTATGGCGTTTAATAAGGGTAAATATGAAAAGATAAAGTTAGTTTAAAAGTAAGTAACCACTTTATTGAGGGGTAAGATTCTATTAAAAATGCTTTATATTTTTTAACAGAGGGAATATGTATTATGTACATACGTATTATTTTGTCTTGTTCATGCTCTCTCAAAAGAATTTTGAATCTTACTCATTGAAAACTGATAGAGACTTTGTAGTATGAGATAGCAAGTCTTATATAAAATAGTATGGGATATTCAATAGGGTTAGTTCCATCGGGACGTTGACTTTTCATGGTGGCCAATTGATGGAGACATGATATTATGAATTTTTTTTTTTTGCTTCGTTTTGAACCAATGATGGAGTTTGATCAAATTGGAGAGGACGACAAATGCATCTTTCAATCTTGAGTCATTTGTGATTGTCAAAAAAAATCTTGAGTCATTTGCAAACAGGCTCTCAAAACTTCAAGACTGGAAACTAACTTGTCCATAATTAGAAATTTATGAAACAAAAAGTATATTTTCCTTCTAGAATAAGTTATTTTTTCTTCTATACTAACATTGGTCACAACTATATCATACGCTGTTCCAGAGTCTTTTTCTTTTTAAATAATTAACATGATATATTCTTATTTATTCCTAATGCCCCCTGAAAAAAAGACATTAGGTATATTTTATGATGACCCATAAAGTAATACTAGCATTATGGTATATTCTTGTTTTTGTAGATAAAATGTGTCTATGAAGATGGATTGATTGCCTTTGAAGATGGATCTTCAGTTTATGCAGATGCCATAATCCACTGCACTGGGTATCACATTATAATTATTTTTATCTTCCCTCCACACAAAAACACAGATAACATATATGTTATATTTCTATTATCAACATAAAATCATTATATTATATATGATATCAAATGACTCTGAAATTTTGTTAAATGAAATGACAGATACAAATATGATTTTCCATTTCTGGAGACTAAAGGGATAGTACGTGTTGAGGAGGATAGAATTGGGCCACTTTACAAGCATGTGTTTCCTCCTGCTTTAGCTCCTTCCCTCTCTTTCATTGGCATGACTTCTCATGTTAGTGGTAACAAGTTTTATTTATCTTCTTGACCAAATTATTTTGTTTTCAATGGATTCTTATATAATTGAGGGATTTGATTGAGTCCTTAATGTTATTTCTTGTCCAAAATCTAATTCATTGACTTCATCTAACGGTTGAAATAAGCATTTCTTTCCTCATATAGTTGAGATCAAGGTATTGAAACTGGACATGTCATTGAACTTACCAAGGTAGAGTGGTTCAAGTGTCATAATTGAGATAATATAATTTAATTAAAATGTATGAAAATATTCATATATAACCTTGAAATAGAGAGAGTAATATTTAAATAAAAAAAAAACATTTTCATTCGTAAGTGAATAGAACATTCATGTATGAATCACATATAACCCAACAAAGTAGAGCACTAAAGCAAAAATATGATGGACTGCTATTTTTTCTTTTCTTCTTATTTTTTTAAACCCAAAATGATGTCATTAAAGGCTTAGCAAGGGGTGAAGGGAAAAAAAAAAATGAAATTCAACATGATCAACTCACTCAAAACTCTTGATCAGACCAATTAGGGGATTAACTTACTAGTTCGCCGGTCTAATTGATCAACTTAGGTTGAATTTGAATAACATGGTTGACACATATAATGCATTGGATAATTATTGGATCAAAGTTCCTCTTCTAATATTATTAGGTCAAGCTTAAGAACTAAATTTGGTGATAAAATAATCTATTCTATCTTTGGGATGCAGGAGCCTGCATTTCATATATTTGAATTACAGAGCAAGTGGGTAGCAAAAGTCTTATCTGGAAAAGTTGAGTTACCTTCAGAAGAAGAGATGATGGATTCTGTTCTAAATTTCTATGAATTCTTAAAACAGAAAGAAATCCCCAAACGTCACACTCATTTCCTTCGTCCACATCAGGTATACAAATTCCTTTATACTACTTTATATCCATAAATTTAATAAAATAACAATTGAATCAAGTGAAAGAATCCTCATTATTAAATTAAATATCATATAATCATATAATTTAATATAATTATATATCTCAGGATTCAAACTTAAAATTTCATGATAAGTTAATTCAATTCTCTTGAAGAATTAAACCAAACACGCCTCAATTGACAAAATGCATCTTTAACCACATGTTGATTGCACGGTGTCACTTTATAGGATTCATTCACGTTCATCGTTTGGTGGAGTTGGAAAAGAGAATTGTTGTACTGTTTAGTTGAGATTAATACTACTTTATAAATTTTATATTGAAATTACGTTGAATTAATCATTTCATTTTTTATTCTCTATGTGGTGCCAAGAGGCAATCCTAGCATTAAGAATTCATTCATAACAGCATATTAGACCTTGTTGATCGGAGACATTTTCGATTCATAAATCAATAATTTTCTGCATCATTGTTATTTTGATTCCATTTATTATTAATTTTGTAAATAACTTGGAATGAAAATGGATGAACAGGTGGATTACAAGCACTGGCTAGCAAGGGAGAGTGGATTTGGTGCATTGGAAGAATGGAGAGAGGAAATGTTCTGTGAGATCATAAAGAAATTTCTGGAAATGCAACATTTCTACATTGACCGGTGGGACGACGCTTTTGGGATTCCGTCATTCATTCTTCATCCTCTTCCTCAAACACTCTGGAATTTAATCAAAATAAGAAATGGAATTAAATTTAAAAAGGGTGTTTGATATGCCGATGAAACTTTATATTTTTTTTTTATTTGTATGTGCACTTATAACATTGAAAGAAACATTATTGAGTTGAATTTTAAATTACACTCATGTGAACCATAAAACATGCTTTACAAATAAAAAAAGTGTTTACCTAAATACTACTCCCTCCGTTTTAAATTATAAAATACTTTTAAATAAAATTTCACGTAACAATAAAACTTATTAAATATGCTAAATCTTACATTTTCAAGATAAAAATATAAATTTTAAAAATATCTTTTATTTAATACTCCATTAATAAAATAACATTGAAGAGAGAGAATATAAGAGAGGATAATTTTAAAAAAGTATCATTAATAAACATTATTTTTATTAAAATGTCTTATATTTAGGAGGTTGAATTTTTTTTAAAAGTGTTTTATAATTTGAGATGGAGGGAGTAATAAATTACTCAAATAAGATTCTTCTATCTATAGTAGGATCTTTTTTAAAAAGTTATATGAAATATAAAAAAGAGTTCTAGTATATATTTTGATGCACCAAAATTTACTTAATTTTTTTTATTTAATGCATATTTTAAATAGAATTGTCCTCCTCTGTAAGCAATAAAAAAATGTTTTACTTTAGCAAAAGAGATGCATGGATCATTATATAATATTAAAATACCCTCTTATATAACATCTTCAAAATTTTTTCCAAACAATTAATTAACTCAATTATAATAGAAAAGTGTCTGTCATGACAAATATAATTAATTTTTTAAAAAATTTTTAACTTGAAACACTATCATGATAATACTTATTTATTTAATCTATTTTTTTTACCATAACAAAATATTTTGTACCATGGTAGTTATTTAAAAAAGTATTATAAGATAGTTTTAATTGAATTATACCTAATTAATTGTTTTTAAAATTATACATTTTTTCATGTACTTATTTAATAAGTTTGCTTTAATTGAACAAAAATTATTAATTAAACTAAAGATAATTTTAAAATGAAGTAAAATAAGACAAGAAAGCAAATGAAATAAGAAAAAATGCAAATTGATTTTTTTATTTATTCATAAATATCTTTCTATTGAAAACTCAGGTATTAAATATAAGCATCTTTTTTAAAAAAATTTGAATATTGATTCATCACATTATAAAAGATTAGCTTCCTCCTTTATATCTAACCCACTTGAGCTTTAAAGATAGATTTAATTAAATAATATTCTTTCTATCTCAAATTATAAAATAATATTGGAAGAATTTTTTCTCCTAAAAGATAAGATAATTTTAAAAAATTAAGGTTTCATTAATGATAATTTTTTAATATTACATTTCAAGTGAAAAAATATTAAAATGATATTATAACATAATAATTATTGAAAATGTAAATTGGTAAACTATAATGTCATTATTGTGTTTTATTGATATCCATAATCTTGTCTCAAATTATCTTATACTCTCTTTGGATCAAAATATAGGACATTTATAACTAATTCATAACTCTCAAAAAAATATTGGCCAGAATCTTAATTTCTTAAAAAAAATTATTCTTTTCAATTATATTCAAATTAAATACCCTTTAAAAATACTTTAACAATGATAATTAAAATTTAATGTATTATTTTTTAGAAAAAGTAATAAATAAAGAAGGAATATATTTAAAAAATTAATTATTAAAGTTACTCAATATCTTATATTTTAAATTAAATAAAATTTTTATAAATTTTATATTATAATGGGGAGAGAATAATTGAAAAAGTAAAATTATTTTATAATTTGAGACAAAAAAATTTAAATAATATCTAATAAATAATTAGATTTAATTTTTAAAATAGATAATTATATTTAGCTAGTTGGCCAAAAAGTTAGATTCTATAGCTTTAGCTAAATAGCTTCTTCATGGCGAAGTTTCGTCCTCATGGACTATCACCAGTTACCAATGGAGGCTATAGAATTCAGTAGAGAAATTATTTCTGTCTTCTCTTTTGTCCGTTTCATCAGTAAATCGAAAGAGCATCATCAAAAGGCCGAAATGGATTCTCTGTTTCGTAATCGTGACCGAGCTCTATTATTGTACTAAACTCGACAGATTATCCTGAAGAATAATATGGAATAACAAGATGACTCCAAAATTATTTTATAATTTGAGATGCAGAGACAGTGTCAAATAAATAATTTAGCTTTAGCTAAATAGCTACTTCATGACGGGGTTTCGTCCTCATGGACTACCACCAGTTACCTATGGAGGCTATAGAATTTCAGGTAGAGAAATCATTTTTGTCTTCTCTTTTGTCCGTTTCTTCACCAAATCGAAAGGGCATCATCAAAAGGCCTCAATGGATGCTCTGTTTCGTACTCGTGACCGAGCTCCATTATTGTACTAAACTCAACAGATGGTCCAATCCGCGACTGTCGCAGTAATCGGAGCCGGCGTTGCCGGTCTCTGCGCTGCCCGCGAGCTTCTGCGCGAAGGCCACACGGTCGTCGTCTTCGAGAAAAGTGATCAAAAATCGGAGGTACCTGGAAGTACGATCCACGAACCGAATCCGACCCACTAGGCATTGACCCGACGCGGAAGTCGTCCACAGTAGCCTATACCTCTCTCTGCGCACCAATCTTCCCAGACCGTTAATGGGTTTTCTGGACTACCCGTTTCCCGAAAATCGCGAAAATGGGGATCCGAGAACTTTTCCGGGTCACGAGGAGGTGCTCTGGTTTCTGAACAAGTTCGCTGATGACTTCGGGATTGGCGAGCTGATTCGATTCAATAGGGAGGTCCTTCGAATCGAGCGAGTCGATGCGAGGAATGACAAATGGGTTATTCAATCAAAGAGTCGTGGTGGTGATTCTTTGTTTCAGGACTTTTTTCAAGCAGTTGTTGTGTGTTCCGGTCACTTCACAGAACCAAGAATAGCTAAAATTCCAGGTAAAGGTTGGATTGGTCTGTTGATTCTAGATTGAATGTTGAGCGAGAAATGGTATAATCAGGGCATGGTTCAAATCAAATTCAAAACCTCGTATCTAGTTCGCTGCAAAAAGTTGAATTGATCAATGGGTTTTACATTTCTGTGAATCATGAGTTTCAGGCGTTGAGAAGTGGTCAGGAAACCAGATTCACAGCCACAACTACAGGGTACCCGAACCATTTCGCGATCAGGTACTGTGAAATCTATCTCTCATACTTTCATCCTTTCGAAGCAAGGAAGAGTTTGATGTCAATCACTGTAATTACTAATCACATCTGAGCTATTTAAAAATAAATTTAAAATTTTTTTAAAAAATTATAATAAAATCACATAGAATAAATTTATTTATAAATAAATTTTTATAAAATTCAGAAATCACAATAAGTTCATAAAACTTAAGTCTAATTTAAAATTAACTGTGACGATAATAATATTTTTATTAAACAACATTATATATGTCAATCAAATAATTAATTGATAACTATAATTTTCACTTTTTATAATTATAATTTTATATATTCAATAATTAAGCAATCATGTGTTTCTCACAAAGTTTAACATTAATTATTTATAAATATATCATTAGTAATTTATAACTAGAACCTTAATTTTTACAATTGTAACTTTACATATTAAAATAGTTAAAATAATTATTTTAATTATTAGATATGTAAAATTACAGTTGTAAAAAGTTAAAGTTATAATTAAAATTATTTTAATGATATGATGTATATGTTTAATAAGGGCATCATTATTTTTTTATTTTAATTTAAAATTATACTCAAATCTCAAGAAATTTAATTGTAGTTTTTGAATTTTGCAGGATTTATTTATAAATAAGTTTGTTCCACCTAACTTATATATAATTTTTTTAATTTTTAACATGCAATTTTATAATTTAAAATTTTTTTATGGAGTGACAATTATAAAATTATCTTTATTTTAAATTACGTACCTATTAAAATATAATTTATTAAAAATATAAAAATAAAATTATATCCAAACTGACTGTCTCTAAATTGGTTCCTCATCACTGTGGTTAGAAGCGAAACTGGATCCTTCAA
>NW_026556640.1:0-33469 GCF_029017545.1 Prosopis cineraria
TGTCCCTCGTCGCATTCCTTCTGGCCGCTCTGAGGAAGTCCATGGTGGCGTGTCGGGTGGATCGACCCGACGAGGTTATCCCCTCCGTTCATCACATGGAAATTCGGTTGGCCCACCGACGTTCAGCACATCGCTCATGTCACTTTCGATCGCTTCAATGGTTTTCTGGGTCTTCCCGTTGAGTTCGAGATCGAGATCCCGGGTCGGGTTCCCAGCGCTAGGTACTTCAGCTAGTTCGGTTGCTTCATTTTTTTCAAAGATTACACATGGGTTTTGCCTCACATCCTTTGTAAGTTCAGCTCTTTGGCGTGGAAAAAGGAAAGCTTTGGTTATTGGTGGGTTTGAATGTGTGAGTTAGAGGGAGGAAGAAGGTGACTTTCGTACTTCACTTCAGGAACTTGGGCTTGTAAAGAACGCACCTCAGTGGTTAGAAAATACAAGCTCTACTAGATTCTTATTGGCCTAACAGGATAATGCGTCAAATGACATTAGGCTGTGCATTATGCCATTATCCTTCAATGCTATTGCTTATATTAAAAAAATAAAGGTTTGGAATGTGTTCTAAAGGAGGAAGCTTGCACCGGTTTTGGTTTGAGGCATATGTCCATTATGTGCTTCATTGTGTTTTTTTTTCCCTCTTCCCGCTGTGTGTATAAAAGAGAAGGCTTCATTAATCAATTAATCAATTACACATGTCTGAGGACATTGTCCCCTAGTGCTTCGTTGCTTTTTGATAGCCACAGAATTAGCTTATCATGAATGTCTGGGCAGTATTAACATTACACATTGTCTTGCATAAATTCAAGAGTGTACTGATCAATGCCATTTACTGTTTCCCATCAGGAACTTGCTTTTGCACATTTCTAAATTGAATTGCAGTCTTTTTCTAATTTATGATTTCAACCATCATCAAAACTTGCAGTGTAAGTGTGTTTGGCGTGTCAGCAGATTCTATGCAGTGTTCTTATGATTCAAAGGAAACAGTGTGCCCACTATTCTCTTACTTATGCAGGAGCGTTTATACTCACAGGGAGGCCTAAAGGTACGAATTTCATAATAAATATTGGATATTCATAGCACTAAAATGTTTCAATTGCAAGCATTCAACATGAGATAAAGTATCTCTATTTGACTTCAATGATTTTTCAGCGGGAAGGAATATTTCGCATAAACCCAGAAAATAGTCAAGAAGAACATGTGAGAGACCAGTTGAATCGGGGGATTGTGCCGGATGACATTGATGTCCACTGTTTGGCGGGCTTAATTAAAGCCTGGTTTCGAGAGCTTCCTTCAGGAGTACTGGATGGACTTTCACCTGAACAGGTTCTTCAGTGCAACACAGAAGAAGAATCTGTTGAGCTCGTGAGACAGCTCAAACCAACTGAGGCTGCCTTGCTCAACTGGGCTATTGATCTCATGGCTGATGTTGTAGAGGAGGAAGAATTCAACAAAATGAATGCAAGAAATATTGCAATGGTCTTTGCTCCAAACATGACGCAGGTATGTTTGTGCACGTCCACCTTTGTCTTCCTAATCATAAAACACACTCCCCTCCTTCTACATACTAGCAGACTTGTGATTCTTCTCCTACATGCATGTTTGAACTACTATGAAGCATGAACACTTGGAAATCACCTGTTCTTAATTTGCCTGTTTGATTTTGACCATCTGTAACAGATGTCTGATCCATTAACTGCTCTGATGCACGCGGTCCAAGTGATGAACTTGCTGAAGACCTTGATAATGAAGACACTTAGAGAGCGTGAAGAAACAACAACAGGAGGATATTCACCCATGTCATTTCGTTCATCAGAGCGCCAGTCTGAGGATGGATATGACAGCCAGCAAGAAATGGAGACCAGCGGAGAATTAAGAGGAACAAAGTCAGATTATGATGAACATGCTCACTACAGCCACAGCAGCGAAGAGGAAGAAGGTGGTGCCGAATCTTTAAGTGACATAGAGGAATGCTTCTTGAAGCAGTTGGATGAGCACCCAAACGAATACTCAGAAGAACCTGCAGGAGATTTGCCGGAGGACTGTGCTAGCCCCATAAGTCGCTCTGGCTGTAACATAGGAACTGCAGTGTCATTTAGTGATACCAAAACCGAGGATTCTTGCTTGAGTTGCTCTCATGGTGAAAAATCAAGGACAACCAGACTGCCGGGGGATCAAAAGTTACAAACAGTCCATCACTAGGATGCACAGGCAGCAATGATGTGGAGATTATGGTTACATTTACAGGTTCTGTTTCACCTGTGCCAATGTTTACCTCCAATTAGAAACTTTAAATTTTTGTTTAGCAGTGTCTGAGGACCTTGTTTCAGATTTTGGCTTTACAAGCAGCAGGGCTTGCTTGTGTAAATTAATACAAGGGGGTAGGAAATGTCTGGTTGATGTGGATTGTGTGAAGGGTCGTGTTCAGTTCAGGGCTGAACCTGACTTCTGTATGTTCCAGTTCTCAAGTATTCTAACCATGACAGATTAAGATGAGATGGGGATAGGCTGCACTATTTAAGGGGTAGCAACGTCTTCATATTTGAGATAGGTGAAATCTGGGTTTCAGCCTGAGATGGATGTGCTATGTACGCTAGTATAATTATAATTTAATGGACTCCACTTCATGTTTAAGCATACCATGGTTAGAATTCGGGAATCATATACCATCCCTCCCTTTCTCCAAAGTAAATTTATCGTTTGGGGCATCCCCACTTTTATTCCCATTAAAAAGATCCTGTATTTTAATACAAGTCCAACCAAACCATAAGTCGTCATAGCTCCCTAATTTTCTTCTCAATAATCAAGCAGTGGCATGTGAGACCTACATGACTAGTAGGAACTGACTTGCTGTTTCAATCGTACCATCTGCGACTGGTAGGAACTAACTTGACTGAAACACGTAATTTCTTCCCATATTTTCTTTTTAATTGGCAGCGACAAATTCGACTCGATGCCTTACGAGAGAGCCGAAAAGGGAGAAAAGGATAAGGAGTTGGAAAGAAAAATAGAAATTACACACTATTCTTTCCCCTACTTCAATCCTTTGAACAGATCATCTATATTTCATTTGAACAATTTGAATAAAATATAGAGTAAAGTAGTAAATTTAACCACAAACTATTTTTCGACGAGTATCTAATAACATAAACTATCAAATGATGCAAAATAAATTACGAACTTTTAAAAACGGAACATCCAATAGTTTGCCGTTAACTTAAGCGAACGGACGTTATGTAAGGTCCACAATAATACGTGGCATGACACGGGCGCGACACGTCGGCATGGTAAAGGTGCAAATTTAGCTACGAACTATGTTTCTAGGAGCGATGGGTAGCCTTTACTATAAAAAATGGATCATCTAACATCCTCCTCTCAATTTTGATTAAACACCATTTATTTTTATACTTATGAGGCCCATGAAACATTAATCTCTCCAACCTTCTTACCTTCGTTCTCAATATAAACTCTAGAAGAAGAGGTTTAATGCGTTTTTATCTGAAGACATTCACAAGGACGATGCCAATGAAGTAGAAGCTTGATTTTACTATGTACGAGAAAAGCTTGATTTTAGTTTAATTTAATTATGAATATTTTTTCTACTTTGTTAGCATCGTCTTTGTGAATATCTTCAAATAAGAACTCTTTAAACCTTTTCTTCTCAAGTTGAGATTGAGAACGAAGGCAAGAAGATAGAGAGATTAATGCTTTGTGAGTCTCATCAATATGAAAATAAATGGGGTTTGGTCAAAATTGAGAGGAAGCTGTTAAATGATTCGCTTTTTTATAATAGAGGTTACCTAGCGCTCCTCGCAAAATAGTTCGTGACTAAATTTGCACATTTGTCATGCTGACGTGTCGCGCCCATATTGTGCCACGTGTCATTGTGGGTTTCACATAATGTCCGTTAGTTGAAATTAACGGTGGGCTACTGGATGCTCTATTTTTTAAAATTTATAATTTATTTTGCACCATTTAATAGTTTAGGCTATTAGATACTCCTCAAAAAATAATTTATAGCTAAATTTACACTTTTACCCTAAAATATATGTCACCTATGCAGAATTTAAAATATTAGCACGTTCTACTTTACTGGCTTGGGATACAAATTTCTAAAGTTGTACCTCCATTTAAGTTGGTGTCGGTGGGTGGTCGGACGCTCGGAGGTTGTAATTTCTGATGTGGAAACTCCTGGGGCCATTGAAGTGAACACACACAGAGTATTTATCTTTTTAAATGCTTAAATTATAAAATATAAAAACGTTAAATCAAAAAACAATCGACATACTTCCAAAATTATGTATGTTTAATAAAAAATTCATTATCAGATAGTGCGAGGTTTAAATTACAAATAAACCCTTTTAAGCTCAAAAAAGTCATTTCTTTAAATATATATATATATATATAATCTATTAGGCCAAACAATTTATCAAAATAAATCATATTCAAAACAAAGTCAAACACTAAATATAAATCCAAGCAGGATTTAAATTTTAGTTCATCACTTTGTAAGGGGCTGATCCTTCCATAAACTCAATCTCCATAAATTATATAGGGAGAATAATAAATAAGTCTAAGGGGATCAATTAATTTAAATTAAGTTTTAATCAATTTTAAAGTGTCAAACTTTAAGAATTTATAAGTTCAACTCTCAATTTTAAAATTCTGTTGTGATGAATTTGAAAATTGTATTTTAAATTTTAACAAGAAAAATAAATTTATTTATTCTTCAACTATGTTAAAATTTAAAAAATAAATTAAAAATTCATCACAACAAAGTTACAAAATTAAGAGCTAAACTTGCAAATCTTTAAAATTTGGCACTTTGAAATTGATTGTAACTTAATTTAAATTAATTTATCCCCTTGAGAACTATAGGTCATCCTCCCAATTATATAAAGGAAAAATTATATATAGGTCTCATAGAAATAATTTATTTAAAAATAAGTCTCGTACAATTTAAAAAATATAGCTAAGTTTTTTGGGACTTAAGTGTAATTCATAATTACAATTGAAAGACAACATTACCCTTGTTAAAATAATCAAATTGTTTCAGGAAAAAACTCAATCTCTCCCTCTCCCGTTATTACTCTGCCCTTGCCATCGCACATTGTTCGCTCATTATTGAAGGTGGAGTCACGAACCTCAAATGAGAGGAAGATGAACGGTGCGTGATGAACCTTGCAAGCAACAGAGGCGAAGGTGATGAAAGTGAAGGCAAGCGACGAATCTTGCAGAACAAGGACGAACTGATGAACGAGAAGAACAATAGCAATGAACAAAGTAGAACAGATGGACTAATGAAGGAGAAGAACAATAGCAACTGAGCAATCATGGATGGGAGAGAGTGAGCATAATGTTTAATTAAGTAGAGGGATATCTTTGTTATTGTAACCTAACAAGCATGGATAATATTGTATTTGCACGTAAATTGCAAATTACACTTAGATTTCAAAAAATTTAACTGTAATTTCAAAATTTTTTAAGACTTATCTTTAAATAAGTTGCTTTTATGGGATCTATGTGTCATTTTCCCTTATATCAATAGCTTTTTTTTTTTTTTAATTTTTGAAGGATAGTATAAATTTCGGGTGCGATTGAGTAAATCAGAGACATCTGAATTAAAAAAAATAAAAGAAACATCCTTAATCTTAATTTTTTCTTTTTGCTAAAGTTGTCTGGACAAGAAAAAAAATAATTAAAAATAAACTAAGCCAATAAAAAATAGTAAAAAACCTGTTTAACATATAATTGATAAAAAATCAACCAAATGAAAGAAGCCCAGGGCTGTTATTAATTATCTCCATCAAATATATACAGTTGGGTTGCATTTGTTCAGAAAATTTCATAAAATTGAGGGATCTTACCGATTACTCCCACAGATTCAATCCACCAAACGCCTTCTTGAAAGAGCCCATGAACCAATTATACAATACAAGCCACAAACACGTGTCAGATGATCGGGTGGAGTTTAAGATGCCAAGCAAGCTTCCCAGAAGAGTCTGTTCTTTTCCATCTCATCCACCTTCTCTGCACCTGAATCCACACGCACGCTTACCTTTTTCTGTTCTTGCATCTCACTATCTTCATCATCATCTTCTTCTTCACGTGTTGCTTCATGAACACAAACCTCCAACTCATCTTCATGTTCATCTTCTTTCTTCACTTCATCATTGAAGAGTTCGTCAGAACTGAGACTCTCAGATGCATCGTAGCAGCAAGACTGAGCATCATCATCGTCATCATAATCATCATCACATATGGGAATTCGACAAGCAATATTAGGATCCTTGATGGGGTCACTGGGGGCTTCAGAATCCCCTGTGGCTTCAAAACACAGGTAACAAGATACATCTACCGTGCCGTTCATGCCCATCTTGCACAAGACTTAGAAGTGAAAGGGAACGAGAACGATTATGCAGAGTTCTGCAGATTTTGTATGCACATAAAGTGCATCGTAAGGGGACGCTTTTAGCGAAAGAGACGAAGCTGTGTCGAAACGAGACTTTCCGTTGTTAAAAGGAGGAGATACGCCTCAAGATTGTTGTGGGCGTCTTCTAGAAGGATAATCATATGATTAGCTCATGCCATGCCCATTTGCGATACGGATTTTTACCCACCCTTCTAGAAGATCATCCATCCCCACCCATCAAACGGAACGAGTTATTTTACTATCTTGAGGGAAAAATACGGAGACAAACTTAGACACGCTGATGAATAGACGTGTGACAATAAATCAAATCTATCTTTACTTTTAAACCATGGAAAAAAGAATTTTTTTATTCCCGAAAAAAAAAATTAAAAAAGAATCAGCTAGTACAACCTTATCTCAACCAGGGAGTTTCAAGTAGCCGGTGAACTTCGTTTACGTCGTTACACATAAGGCGCCCACGAAATATTCTTACGTAGTTTTTTGACTTAAATTTTTTTATTGCTTGTGCACATGATACTTAATTACTTATGCCTATCCCACATTAAGTTGAGAGAATTTAATAGAGATCTAGACTAATTTAGATCGAGCATTGCAGGCCCTATCATAAGGCTCGAATTTAAGATCACTTACTAAGTTAAAACAATTCCTTACCAGTTTGATAGGCACTGGGTTGTTTTTTTTTTTTTTTACTTGAATTTATGAGTCACTTTTACAGCTGAAGCCTCCAATTCGAAGAGGCCAAAAAGTCCGATAAGCCAAAACTTCAAGTAATGAATAATGACGAAAGCCAATAAAACAAAATACAGAGAACACGTTAAGGGCATGTCTTGGACAAGTATGCGCCCACATATAATTGAGCAGAGAGTCGGTAAATTGTAAGAAGCAAATTGATGGGATAAGAAATGGGCCCACCATAACGCCGGTGGGGGCCCCTATATTCTTCACAAATATTTGGTTTTGTGATAATAATACTAACCGCACGCCTCACTTTTTTGCTCCCAAAAAAAAAAAAAAAACAGCACGCCTTACTTTTGTTAGTGGCAGGCTTCATTTCTGAATGTGTGGGATTGCCAATTGCATAAACCTAACTTTTTTGAAACAAGTTACTTATGATTATGATGTTAGAATGTGTAGTGTTCTTTCTCAAAAAGAAATTATATTAATGGCTTATATTCTATTATAAAGATGCAAAATTGCAGTAATACATCTGATCTCACGATGAATTGTAACCTTTGTTTGGCCGAATAATGATGAACTGTGTCGACCAAAACAGAATAATGATGAATTGTGGTCAGCGCTTGGCCAACGAAACCTTAGGCCTCACGTGACCCGTCCAACGGAACATTAGGGTGCCAATAGGCCATTTGACAAAACATTGAAACCTCGACCTCCTTTTAACTAAAAGCGAAATTCCAACTCAACCCTGGGTCGTGTATTGTGAAAAGTTCAATTTTCTTTTTGAACATTTAGAAATCTATTCGTAAAATTTCAACTTTTTACATAGGGATGATAATAGGATGGCTAGTCACCTTGCTAAGTTAAGCCATAAATTATTCAATAACTTTAGTATTTTTGATACCCCACCCTTTAACTGATTAAGGGTGGTTGGTTTGTTTTTCTTTTTGTTTGTTTTAACTTCTGTATTTGTTTTCACATTCTGTTGAATGAGTATTTCATGTTCATATTAAAAAAAAAAATCTATTCGTAAGATATTTTAACATTAAGCTATGACACTTCAACATCCACGCTTTTTCACTCGTCCTCTACCACGTGAAAGTTAGGCTTTCCTGATATGCTTAAACCATGGGAATCACGTTTTTTTGTCGTAAATGTAATACCCCGGACTAGCTTCAACCCAATGCCTTGAACGAAAATACATATATTTCTTTAAAAAAAAACAAATTATATTGGAAAAATATAGCTCAAGACAAATGAAATTCAGAGTTACGACTTATGTCAATGATTTATAAAATAATAATATTTACTGATTACTCATCTTGTACAAAAATATGAAAAATAAATTACCCTATTATTATCATTTATGCTGTGAACATACACTTGACTAAAATTTCTATATATTAATATATTGACATTGATGATCAGGACTACACCGAACAGTCTTGAACCACATTACTAATCACAAAAATCCAATGTCCACTAAACCCACTTGCAAGAAAGTATCCTTCCCTCTCCCATGATCCTGCTGAGAAATAATTGCTCGCGTCAATCTGACCAAGAAAAATGGTCCCAGGCTCATTGCATCAATTGAGACCACGCAGAGGCTAAAACGTTCAACAGGTGGCACTAGCAGAAGCAAGTAAGTGGATAACAATTTCTCACAACTACATGTAAGCAATGAGAAAGGAAACAGCAAAACTGTAATATAAATTCAAAAACTAACTATTCGGTGGCTGAACCATTGGTGCCAAAGAAAGAAGTGCCATCCTTTTTCATGGTTGGAACCATGCAACTTAAAAATACAATAAATAGGCGTGGAGGGAAAAATCAATCAATTAATAATCAATGTCTAAATGAACTTTCATGTTACAGAAATTACAAATCGTATAAACATCAGATGGATCATGAATTACAATGTGGATTCTACAATGTTTTGCTTCAGTAGGGCTTATTCTGCTTGTTGTCCCTCTTAAGTTGAACCTTTAATTTCTTACCACTTAATTGGAATCCATTCATCATATTTATGGCGCCTTGAGCAGCGTCTGGAGAGTCATAACTTACAAACCCTGTAAATTGTAGTACATAAGACACCAAAATCTCCGTGCAAACAAATTCATTAATAAACCGTACTGGGCTTACCAAAACATTTGCTTACACCAGTTGCTTTATCAACAAACACTTTAGCACTCAAAACCCTACCAAACGGTTGAAACGCATTTGCCAGCTCTTGATCTCCATATTCAGGAGGTATGTGATAAATAAAGAGATTAGCCCCAGGTGGTCCTGAGTCCGAGAAAGACAACGAAACAATGGACAGACTTGTCACCAAGTAAATATTCAAGTCTTTTCAGAAATAAAGAATATAACGGAAGAACGTAGGTGGTAGATGCATAAACACAGAGACAACAGACCTTCAACCTGACTACTGGAATTTTTATTGGCACCTGAAGATGTAGCAGAGTTGCTACTCCCACCTGCAGGTGAAACTGAACCAGGAGAGCTGCTCACAGGCCTAGGACTTACCACTCCTCCAGGATATGCCATTGGATGCTGCATACCTGGAACTGCAGGATAAGAGCCATAATAACTTCCAGAAGGCACGGGATAATTTCTAGGGTTCATATTTAGACCAAGTTCAGGTCCCAATGCATTTCCTTGGTTTATGTGAGGCATCATATTATGGAAACCAGGTTGATTCTGCAATGGTGGCAAGCGGTAAGGCATGAGCCCATAACCCCCAGGAGCCTATCAAGAGAAAGTTATCAGTCAAAAACATGACCACTTGAAGATAACAAACTGATGAAGGTAAAGATTTATGACAGGATGATGTGATAATGCTAAAGAAAAATTGCCTTGAAGTGTCATTAAGGGTAAACATTGCATTACAGAAGATGTATATAATTTACCTGATAGCCATATCCATTATATTGTGGAACATAGCCCATTGGCAAGGCTCCAAACAATGACTGATGCTGAGAATCGTTATGTGGCACATTAGAAGCTTGGGACTGTGCTTTCTGAGCCCTCCGCGCTTGTCTTTCCTTTTCTGTATCTGCCCATTTGACCACCAAAGGAACACTTGAACCCTATAGAAGGATAATCAGATAGCAATTTAATGGATTAACCTAAATGTCAATTTATCAACATTATTGGCAATTATAATATGCATCAGTTCATCTCAACAGACAACAACAACAACAAGCCTTTATCCCACTAGGTGGGGTCGGCTACATGGATTGCAAGACGCCATTGTGCTCTATCATTTATTAAGCTTTTAGAAATATTATTAATTAAGAGATCACGTTCAACAACTTCCAAGAGTGTTCTCTTAGGCCTTCCTCTACCTCTCTTAATCGGACTCAAAGTTATATGTTCCACTCTTCTCACTGGTGCCTCCCTTGGTCTTCTTTGTACATGCCCAAACCATCTCAACCGATTTTCTACCATTTTTTCCTCAATAGGTGCCACCCTCACTTTTTCACGTATGTGCTCATTTCGAATTTTATCTTTACGTGTATGTCCGCACATCCATCGTAACATTCTCATCTCTGCTACTCCAACTTTATGCTCTTGCTGTCCCGTTAGAGCCCAGCATTCACTACTATATAACATTGCCGGTCTGATAGCAGTACGATAAAACTTTCCTTTAAGTTCATCTCAACAGAAATAGATCAATTATATATGCATATATTGTATAAAGAAAAGGGCATGAGGATGCAGTCCAGTGTTTGGTCAATCACTTTATTTGACTATTGACGGCTAGAAGGAGATGTAATTCAAAGTAAATCCATGATCCAATAGATTGTGTATGACAGAGATGTGCGTATAACTCCACAATAGGTTCGTTTTTTCACATTCACAGATGTTTATGCCAGTGCCAAGTGTATTCTTGCGTAGTAACCCCAAGCTCAAGTTTTGTTCAACTTGGGCCCACTTAATGCAAACAGTAAAATAAGGCTCACGGGCCAGAGTAATTTCTTGCCCAGACTTGGGTTCGATTTGAGTCTATCATATAAATAATGAGTCAGGCTCGAACATGAAAAATCATCTTGCATATATTAGTTAAGGACACAAAGCTAGGTTTAAATTTCCAAATTCAGACAAGGTCTACAATTAGAATAATATACTAAGTATTTGCGCTTCTGCAATTACATTCAACACACAAGATTGAATGTTGATGTCCCTCACCAACAGGATTTTGTGGCTGAATGCCGCTTGAAGGTCCAAAATGCTGCAAGCACAATTTACAACTAAAATTGTAATTGTGTTTAAAAGCAGGCTCTCTCCATTCTATTACACATGCACACAGCTAAAAATTTTATGAATCAACACCAATGAATAATGTGCAAGGACAAAGAAGTTTGCCATGTGTGTTTGTCAGTAGTGTAGTTTAAATCCACGTCTTACTCACCAAAAAGAAAATAAAAACATGCCTTTGCACCCATCTTGCCAGTAAAATTGGATACCACTATTAGAGTTTGTTTGGTTCAGTAGATGGGAGAAATTTTAATTGGGGGGGGGGGGAGATTTTAATGTTAAATTCTTTGGTTTGGTTAGAGGGAAGGAAAAGAAAGGGATTCTTTTTTTTTTTTCCCTATTTTTCTTGGGTTTGGTTTAGACCACCTGAGGGATAAAAAATTGACTATTATACCCCTTTCAAATTTAAGTTCTTATTTTTCTCTGTACAAAAAACAAAATGTTTATATGCTTATCATTTATCTTGTTTTAGAAATGTAACAACTTTCATCTTGCTTATTATACAAATCTCATATATTATTTACTAATTTTTTTTTTATTAATATATTTTTTAAAAAAATATTTAATTAATTTTATTGAAATATCTCATTATACAGCTTGACATCAGTTAAAGAAGGGAAAAGAGGATGAGGAGAAGCTGTGGAGAGAGAGGCATGGGAAGAGACAGATTATTTTTTGGATATCATAAGGGTAATCTTGAAATTAAGAAAAAAAGAGAGAACAACTCCGTCGTTATAAAAATTAAGTTCTTCCCTCTTCCAAATCCCCCATAGGAAGGGCCCCTCCCCTTCCCTCCAACTAAACATATGTTTGTACCATTGTGTTGGCAAGTATTTTGAATCAGCTACTACGGTTGCAGCATGTACTTCAGATCAATTTTTTTCCCCTTTGCTTACAGTGGAAAAGTACAATAGCAGATGGAAACATTTCAGCTCAGATTCATAGTGTAACGATTGATTCCATACAACTACACAAACCATGTAACGTCCAGAATTCAAGAGATAGTTCGATTAAATTAACCTCCATCTTATGTTTTCCATTGATTGCTTCCAGAGCAGCAAGGGCCTGTTCTTTGGTTTCATACTTCAAAAACGCACAACCTACCACCAAGGAGAACATGTAATAAGCCTTTGTAGTTCGCAAAAACAAACGCCCAGGACAAAAAAGATATCTTTAAATTCTAAAGTAGTACCTTTACTAGTTTGCTGAGAACCTCTCAAAATCTGTAAATCCTTTATAGTTCCATACTTAGAGAAAAGAGCTGAAACTTCAGCTTCAGAAACGTTCTTTGGAAGCATGCCAATAAAGAGTTTGTGTTCTGGAAAGGAAGCCAAAATTTATTTATCAAGGCACATGTGCACATTTAAAAAATGCATCAAAAAAGAAAGCATAACAAAAGGAAAACTCGCTTCCAAAATTTTAAATGATTCTCAGAACATATTTGCAAAACAAAATCTTCAACTAACTAATGAAATTATATTACACCTAGTCTTTCCAACTCGCCATCTGCATACTTCACTTGCAATGGACTCGATGCCTGAATTGAAAACAAAGAACAGGATGTTTTCAAGTTAAAATTTAGAATTATAAGAACATATGATATCATATACAATAATGTCAGCAAAGACATTCATAAAGTTATCACTATGGGTGCTGAAGGTAGGAATAAGACTAGTCAAGAAAATAAAATAATCCAAAGCCTGCTAAATGTTCTTATAAATCTACAAATCACATCTCACAAGATTAAATTAGCAACCACCAGGAGGTCAAGATGCATAAAAGTCAAAACAGACATTCTAAAAGAACAGTTCACTGATAATTCCATAATGATAATTTATAGCGAGGAAATGATCTTAAAGATTGGATAATGAAAAATAAACCTTCTCCTATCCTAAAGGACTTTTAGGGCAGTAAGATTGGCGGTCAGCTTGAAAAAAATTATCAAACTACGATTTTTTATCTTAGTTCTACATATCTAGTTTAAAAATGAAATACTATTGTGCCCGCATGTCTCATGCAAGTTAGACTAAAACTAGCTGAACTAAATAAAATGATGTTCCGTTTCCCTCAAAATCACCACAGTTGGGCTCCACGTCGATTCTTCCCCTTCTCTGGGATTTTAAAGTAAATTCACATCCTTTATCGGCTTCCAATATTAATACTTACGGTTAGCATGCAATTGGTATCAAACTATACTACATTATAGATGCATATTTATCGAAAAAAAACCTAAAATAGGTTTCAGTTAAAGTTGCGGTAGCGAGTTCGGTACCCAAAAATAGCAAGTGCTATGCATTATACTAAAATTAGATCGTTCTTGAACACTAATGCTAATCCAAGGGGAGAAGAAGAAAACAAAAACCGAACACATAATAAAGTATCAAGACATGAAAGTTGAATCAACCCCAGGTAGCGTCTTCTTGTTATGACACGCATTGACCGCCTTGTCCGCCTCTTGCCTCGACGGACAAATCACGAAGCAACACCCTGCAGCGGAACACAACAAAACACCACGAAATTAGGGTTGGGAGGAGACGCAGAGGAGCAACAAGTCTATGAATCTGACCAATCTTGAGAATTAAGAAGAGAAGCACATTTGACCGAATCAAAGACAGAGAAATGCCAGATTTGAACTGAAAGAAGGAAGAGAACCTCGAGAGAAGCGAGTGACTTTGTCCTTGATGATGTTGACCTCGTCCACCAGAGCGAACTCCTTAAACATTGTAAGAAGCTCGGCCTCCGTCATATGCTTGGGCACTTGACCCACGAACAATTTCACACTCTCCTCGCTAGATTTTCTCTCTTCCTTCCCCTCCGCCATTAATGCCGAAACTCTCTCCCCGCAGCCTCACTGTCGTTCCCGTGCTTCTCTCTGTCGCGCGTACCAGTGTTTCCGGCTCTCAAATTCTGGTCCGAGCTATCACAATTTTCCGTATCTCGCTCTCCCGAGTCTGGTTTTTTCTCTCAAAGAGTGCGAAATTCGGAGTCGTCGCAGGGAAATTGGGGACTTTGTGAATGGCAAAGTTGGATCTTCGATGGATATAATTATTATAAAATATTGCAGTAAGGGCTTCTTTCACACCGTTTTTACGAAACTGCCATTACAGCTGTTCAAGAACCTCGTCTTTTCTGGCGCTCTGGTGTACACGACGGTTCAGTGTTTTCCTGTCCTTCATATTTCCAAGTGATAACTGCAACTACAAATTCAACGAGAATATTTGGTCTTCATTTTTATTTGTGTCCGAATAAATTATCCAAACTTGATTTATTATCGGATCTTTTCCACTTAATTAATAATTAGTATCTTTTTTTTTCCTAATAAAGAAACCGTAGGTACGTATTCCCTGAACATTTGTGTCGGTTGAACTGAAAGTCGGGAACGTTATGGCCTCTTCGTCTTTTTTTTTTTTTCCTAATACAAATAAGAGTATATATTATATATCGGCGTAACAGTACAATGGTGTGACAACGACAAGGTGTGGGGGTGTGTTCTGTGTAAGATGATCCGCGACAAAGGATTCGACTTGGAAATGAAGGAAGAACAGGATTAAAGTAGAACCCAAGTCCTTTAACATCACGTTCGAACTCGTTGTTCTTACATTCGTAGCAATACTCTGGGAATACGGTTGAAAGTATATTTAATAAGATGACCTTCGTTCTAACGAAATTGCCCATATGTAAACAAAAATAGTGAATTTCAGGAGTAATGTCTCGCTCGATATAACAATATATTACTGTCTAAATATCTTGCAGCGATTTTTTTTTCTATGTTTGACTTTCAACATTGCTTGAAGCGAAATAATACCAGCTCCCATTGACTGCTAATAGAGAGAGTAAATAAAAGTTTAATTTCCCTCAACTTGCCAACAAAAAAATGTGTTTAATTTGGGGCAACTATGTAGAGTTAGTTTTAATTTAACGTTTTTATCCCAAAAAAAAAACTAATTGGGCATGACCCCCCTTAAAAATATAGTAATCTGTGCACAAAAACTTAGTCATATATGGGTGCGCGCGCGCTATTAAATTTAAAAATTGATCAATATTTTCTTCCTGCCTCTTTGGTGGGGGATCGATGAAACAAATAATTATAAGGTCTACCATCAATATTTTCTTTTTATATAATTATTTTGTTCTTTTTTTTTGGCCAAATTATTCTCTTGTTCTTAAATTTTCACGTGAGGCACTGAGACATGTATGTCAGTTTGATTCAACTAATCGCATTTCCCATACATATAATCTGTTTGTTTACATTTCATTGTTTAAGATAAATATATTTTTTAATGTTAAACTCGTGAGTATCCTTTCTATTTCACCCACGAAATTTCTAAATAGATAAACTCCAACTCTTGTGCGCAAATAATGGCAATTATAAATTATTGCATTTGTAATGTGAAACTATGGAAACTTTTTTTTTTTTGGCCAATTGAAACTATGGAACTTGCTTCCAACAAATTAAAACAAGAACAAATTGATTAGGGCTGTGCAAAATTCTAGTAATTCAGTGCAACCCTATCCAACACAAGAAAAAAAGGTTCGGTTTGAGTCATGAAAAATTGACCCAAAGGACAAAAAATTCAAATAGACCAGCAAGGCAATACTTTATTTTTTAGTTAAGCTGGACAATAGACATAGCTTCTAGATCACCTGGTCTAGTCTAATTCTATAAATTTATTTTAATATGATCATAATTAAGTAATTAGCTATAACAATAACTTATGGTAGAAAAAGAAATTGAAGGACATTATGTGCGTGTATAATGATTTAAATTTATGTCTCCCGATATAAATTTATATATTGTATTGTCATTAATCACTTCTTTATATATGTGTGTATAATTTATTTTCAACAGATATACTTGACGTTAGAGGAGATAATTATATAAAGATCGGTTGAAATTTGTTTTTAACTTGTTTTGATGTAGTTTAAACATGTTGAATTTCGTTGAGTGTTATTATGAATTTGAATTATTTTGATTGAAATTGAAATACTTTTTGTTATTATTGAAGTTTGTTGTGAATTTATTATAATTAACTTTTAATATTTTGTAATAAATTTTATATAATTATAAGTATTTTTGTCATCTTAATTGAGTTTATTATATTGAAATATATTGGTGCTTTTCATAAAGGAAAAAGGGGGGGGGAAAGAGGTATTGATTAGTGAACCATTGAGACCGATCTTCCAATCTTGCTCAACCTTATATTCTGTGGAGACTAGATTAAATCACAAATTGCTTAACCCAGTCATTTTTATGAAAAAGACTAAATTTTGGGTTAGGTTAAAGTTAGGGGTGTCTATCCAGTCTGGTTGCCCAAGATTCCTACTTGAGCTCGGTGAAATTTCACCTAGCTTGATCCTAAAAAAAGCAGCTTGGCATAATTAGGGCATATTCAGGTAGGGTTGATGTTTGAGTAGGGTATGTTACGCTACCTAGAGTTATGTGTTTTTGTTTAATTTTTTTAAGGGTTTAAAGGAACTAAAGAGGGAGATTTTAGTCATTTTATTTGTGTTTGGTGTTTCTGATGATGAAATAAAGTTTATTAATTATTTATACTTGAGGTAACATTAATTTTTTATCCTGTTTTAGTGCAGACAAAATTTTGTGTGATAGCCTGTTTATTTACATTCATGTAATTGACTTACAATTTTCTTATTCAATCACTGTATTTGATTTGTCCAATCACAATGATCAACATTGCTTATATATTTTATTATTCATTTTTCTTAATTATATAAACAATTTGTGGTTCTATAATTTTGTTATGCTTATTTTATTGCCAGTGTGGAAGATCAAGCTTTGGTTGTTATGTATTTATAAATGTTGTTTTGAGCCAATGGGCAAGGCGATTATTATTGATTTATGATAGTATTATACATGCTCCTTAGAACGATAGGCAAAGTACTATCTGTTGGTTGCTTGGGCCAGCCTGAGTTGATAGGACTTTTTGTCGTTGGGTTGGCTATTAGACTGCAAACATCCTTCAGGTTGGGCATCGAGTAGCGACTTGTCTCAGTTTAGCCTTGCTCTTGTCTGCTCCTAGTTGAAATTTCATCCTATCAATTTTTCGTGTGTATGGAGAAGAGAGAGGCAAATGAATTGGAAATTCAGAGGATAACAATAGGATATTTGACAATAAAAAAAGATTAAAACACGATAAAAAAAATATAACTAGTGATAGAGTAAAAAGTTGCCTAATGTTACTCGTCAAGTTATTTTTTAATAATTAAGAAAGTTGGATTCCGACTTCAAAAAGTTTAATATTGTTCACTGAACCGAATAAGAGAAGTTTTATTAACTTTAATTTTCACACACACACACCATGTATAATATATCAATGCTAATTCGTATGTATAAGTATTTACATATAATATAAACATTTAAATAAACGGCATCATTATAGTTATAGATTGTTATCTAAAATATTCTCCAGATATCTTTTATTATTATTGTGTATGTATCTCAATTATTATTATTTGATATTATTATATAGGTATTAGTTATTATTGTATTTTCTATGTTCTTTATGTATATAATGTAACCTTCCTCTCAATAATAGATACAATATTTTTCAATCCTTCTCTAGTTTCTCTCTCTTGTCTCTAATAGCTCTTATGGTATCAAAGCCATATAATATTTTTCCCAAGATAAGTCAGGTTTTGAAGAGCGTTAGCTTTCCTTCGCAGCAGTGTTGCCATCTTTTGTCACAAGTTCAGATCTATCTTAAATTTATTTTCGCATATCCACATGCAGCTTTGGTAAATTGACATTTTCAGATGCGTTAACCGTTGGATTGTGCTAAAATTTGGTCAGAAAGTAAAGAACATCCAACACGCCATTATGAACGGTCAAATTGTTGACTAGTTTCCTGGTGTGAGCGCTATGCCATTTACACTACAGTCTTCAGTTTAGATATTTTTAATTCTTCATTCTCTTTTATAAGCCTTTTTTTCCCTTAAAAAAAAATCAGATGTTGCTCAATCTGTATTAGTTACTTTGAATGGTTGCAATTATCGTCTTTGGTTGGAAAAATGTGATCTTGCTCAGCTTACTTTAGGATCCTCTCCGATTAAACTTGAAACTTTATTGTGCACATTCATCTCCAGTTCCTCTAGCCCATCTGCTGCCTTATCTACTCTTACTGATAAATTCACTAGGTATTTTGACTCTGCTTGCTGCAATCATATGACAGGTCAAGAAAATTTCTTCTCCTCTATGACACCTAACTCTACTACCTATCCTATACACACTACTGATAATTCTCAAATGCCTGTTAGTCATATTGGTACTGTCTCCTTGCCTTCCCTATCCATTCATAATACATATTTTGTTCCTACCATTAACTTTAACCTTCTTTTTGTTGGACAACTTATTGATATGGGTTATGACATGTTATTTAATAAATGTGGTTGTGTTGTGATGGATTCTCAAACAGGACATGTTTTCAGGACTGGGCGTAAAGTTGGTCGCATGTTCGAGCTCACTTCAATTCACCTACCTAAGATCATTGTTCCTACATTGTGTGCTGCCTTCACATCCTCTTCTCCTAATTCTTCTCTTGACCTATGACATTGTCGTCTTGCTTACCCTTCTTTGAGTAAATTATGTCCTTTAATTTCTAGTGGTCATTTAGGTCATGTTCATAATCATTCTTTGCAATGCATTTCTTGTCAGACTGCCAAACAACCCGCTTTGTCTTTTCATAAAAATAATTCTATTGCTGCTTCTCCATTTGATTTGATTTATTCTGATATTTAGAGCCCTGCACCTACTCCCTCTATAGGAGGATCCCGATATTTTGTGATTTTTATTGATGATTTTTCTCGTTTTACCTAGATTTATATGATGAAACATCAATATGAGTTACCTGAACTTTATATCAAATTTGTTACTATGGTTCACACTTAGTATTCTAAAGTCATCAAAATTTTTCGTCGTGATAATATTTTGAAATATCATGACTCTAAATTACTCACCTTCCTTGATTCTCAAGGTACTATTTTCCAATATTCTTGTCCTTATACTTCTCAACAAAATGGTCGTGCTAAGCGTAAACATCATCATATTCTTGATTCTATTAGAGCATTGCTCATTTCCTCTTATTGTCCTAAATGGTTTTGGGGTGAAGCAGCCTTAACCTCTATCTTTTGTATCAATCGACTCTTAACTCCTATTATCGATAACATTTCTCCTTTTGAGCATCTCTATGGTTATCCTCCTGATTATAGTCTTTTGAAAGTCTTTGTTTGTGCCTGTTTTGTTCTTCTTCCGTCTCATGAGACTAACAAATTTCAAGCTCGTTCTCGTGTTTGTTGTTTTCTTGGTTATGATTCTAAGCATAAGGGTTATCGTTGTTAGGATCCTCTCTCTCACTACATTCATATTTCTCGATATGTTGTCTTTTGGGAAAATATCAAGTTTTCATCTCTAACCGATCTCTCGTCATTCTCATCTTCTTCACCTCTCATTTTTATAGATATTCCTATTGATCTTTTTCCCAATGACTTGAGTACAGATTCTTCTGTTGAGCTTGTTTCCACAACCGACGCTACGCCCGCTCCAGATATACCTACTGTCATACCTATTGCTCATCCAGTACAAGTCACGCCTACTGAGCCTATATCATCTATAGAATCTCAACCCAATCGTGTAAGAAATCCTTCCTCTTACCTTAATGATTAACATTTTTTTTCACCATTCTCCAATTTCAAGAACCCAAATCCTTCAAGGAAGCCTCTCGTGATCCCCTTTGGCAGCAAGCTATAGATGATGAATTGTAAGCCCTAGAGAAAATGCATACTTAGGATCTTATTGATCTTCCTCCTAGTAAAAATTTAGTTGGGTACCGATGGGTCTACAAGAACAAGACTCATTCTGATGGCTCTTTGAAGTAAGGTAAGGCCCGCTTGGTGGCCTAAGGATTCACTCAGGAGTATGGTGTTGACGATGAGAAAACTTTTGCACCTGTAGCCCATATGACTTATGTTCATAGCCTTCTAGCCATTGCTGCTATTAAGCACTGGCCTCTTCACCAGATAGATGTTAAAAATGCCTTTCTAAATGGAGATTTAGAAGAAGAAGTGTATATGAAACCTCCACCTGGGTATCAACATCCAAAAGACAAGGTTTGTCGTTTTCGTCGAGCTCTATATGGGCTCAAGCAGGCTCCACGTGCATAGTTTCCTAAGTTTAATAATACTATGAATCAATTAAATTTCTCTTATAGTCCTCACGACTTGGCTCTTTTTGTTCTCTCTTCTGCACATGGTTTTGTTTTGTTACTACTGTATGTTGATGACATGATTATCACAGGAAGTGATGATACAGGAGTTCATAAGCTCAAGACATGTAACAGCCCTCCGCTCACCCCGCATCTCCGAGGTCTTTTGAGAAGCTGGACACTCTCCCCCCAGGCCCCACAACAGGGCAACCCCACCCCTTACGGTGAGCATCAGGAGACAAAGGCTTCCCCGCAGTAGTATGCAGGATTATTCTCCTTGCGGAGAGCCTCCCCAGGTTCGATCCTCCAACCTCTCCTACATAACAAAGTTGAGGCTGAACTTGGTACCATTAAGTCAAGTTCAGGATGTTGGGTGGTGCTCGACTCTGGTGGCTGAAGGATGGGGTTTATATAAGGGATTAATTTTAGCTTGGGAGTATGGATTTCGAAAAGTATAAATAGAGGTTGACTCACTGGAATTAGTGAATCAATTAAAGGGGAAGATGAAAGTTGGTGCCTTGGTTGACTGACACATGGTAGAGATTGAAAGGTTGTTGAGTAGAAGTTGGGAGGTGCGCTTGAATCATATCTCTTGAGCTGGAAATCTCTGTGCGAACGTTCTCGCAAGGGGAAATTTGAATTTGCAAATCTCACATTGTGTATGGGATGAGGTGCTTTCATGGGTTGAAAAGACGATGTGGTTAGAGAAGGAAAGGTCGAAGATAGTTTTTGATCCTGGCTGAGTTTACTTAGGTGTTTGGTTTTCTATTTTTTTCTGTTCCTTTTTTGATTTTTGCTTTGTTTTGGGCTTGACTTTTGTCTAGCCTTGTGTGAGCTGTAGGCCTTAGGCCTCCTTTTCTTATCCAAAAAAAAAAAAAAGAATTTAGCAACTCATTCTAAGTAGACCCGGAGGCAGTGGGTGAAGGATAATTTAATAATTAAAATTAATAATTATTCTAAGACTAAAATTATAATAATGTAAATAGATTGATCATTTTTTAAGAAAAAAATTTATTAAATAGATATAATTTTTTATTGTAAATATACCCTTCATGTCTCATATTAATCATTGAAATATTATATATTTAATAAATTTGTTAGCCTAAATATTTTTTACTTGGTCCCTGAGTGTAAAAAATCAAGAATAGAAAATGTAAAGTTATAAAATTCATATATTCCACTTATAAATTTTTTTCAAAAACAAAAAAAGGTATTTGCACAATTGCACCCCTCAATATAATGTGGCTTGCCACTGCTCGTTCTTTTATGAGTATAGTTCGCCATTACAACTTGCTCAAGTTATATTGATTTGATACTCTAACAATATTAGTGAATGTAAGAAAAAATAAAATGAAGATTAAATTTCTCTAAATAAGTCCCAATTTTGAACTTTAAAAATTTTAAAGAAAATGTGATAAGAATTAAGTTTATTACTTATAGAGTTAATGAACATTCTAAAACTTAAATTATTATATAAATAACATCTTGGATCCTAAATTTTTAAAATATGTAAAAAATTTTATCAACTTTTAAATTTTGAATGCCTTAAATCTCATGATTAAATTTTAAAAAATGATTATTACTTTTGTAGTTATAAATCTTAATCACATGTTGACATGACACTCATACTGAGCTTTAAAAATAATGGTCATTTTCTTCAATTTAATGATGAGATTTTAGATAGTCAAAATTTAAAAGTTGAGAAATTTTTTTACACATTTTAAGAGTTTAGTGTGCAGAATATTAGTTGAATAATAATTTAAAGTTTAAAATATTTATTAATCCTTATTTATATTTATTATAATAACCAACACATATCCCATTCACGGAGTTTTTTTTTTTTTTGTTTCTTTTGGCCAAAGAACAATATTGCGATTCTAAAAATTATTAGTACTTCCTTGCACTGAAGTTTTTCAAACAAAAAAACAAAAGTCAAATACCAACCATGATGCCAAATAAAAAGTATCTACCTTCGTGGAGCATTAAATTAAATTTCACAATCTTAAATCTGCTAAAGTAAAATTTGTATGAAAAGTACCAACACACCCTTTTTTTTTTGTGACAGAAAAATCACCAACGCATTCATGGCAACTAACCAGGGCCATGTGTGCTTTAAGGCAATTAAAGCCCATAGCTTTAGGTTGATGAAAGTTCGCCTGTACCTTTTATACATCATTTTTTTCATTAAATATTAATATTAGTTATATATTTTTATTTAAAATTTATTACTTGCTTATGTTTAATTATGTAACTAGTCATTTGAAAAAATAAAACGAAAATATATATAAATAACACTTTCTCCTATCTTTATTACAAATTGCTTTCAATAATTTCACCAAAATTTGAGAATGACAATTAATTTATTTAATACGTCTTAAAATAAAAAAATAACTTTACTCCTATTAAAAATAAAAAAGTAAGAGATACATATTATATGATGAGCCATATAATTAATTTTATAATAAAATAAAATTAAAAAATGATAATAAATGACCTTTCATGTACCTTTATAAGGATCAAAGTATTCTTTAAAAAATATCTTACAATAAAAATTGAAAAGAGTAATAATATATCAAGCCTATTAAATAATTTTGTCTTAGATCCTAAAATTCCTTCACACGCCTTGCAACAAACATTCAATCCCAAAATTCCCATGCACACATTACCATATGAATTATGAGGAGAAGCATCATATGAAATGAGCTAATATTTGGCATGAAAGTCATTGTCATGATGACGCGATAAATTTTACGAAAACATATATATAATTCACATTGGATATTACAAATTTAAAATCCACTATACCCTGTGCTATTAAAGCCAAGTTTTTTTTATTTTTTTATTTCATCATCTGATATCATGTCATTATCACTTGTTGAGACTAATTTAAATCTTTATTGTGTGAGATTATTATTACACACGATGATTTTATTGGTATCTCAAAGATATATTTAACATTTTCAATTAACGTCACTGCATATTCCAAGTCTCAAATTCAAGACTACAAGATAATTTAACTCAACTTTTTTAACCAATTGAATGAAGCACTTCTTTGATAGGTCTCTTTTTATTTTATTACTTATTACTTATTTATTTATATGCTTTCTTTTTTTTGGAATAAAAATGGTAAGCTTAAAGCCTGGGGAGAATTACATTAAAATAAAGTCCTATATTTATACGCTTTCTTTAATTGTTTCTATTCACAATTTATTGTTTCAGTTTTTTAAAAATTAATGTATTCTTCAATTTAAAAAATTTCTATCGTATTAATATTTACTGTTTCCTGTGTTATAAGAAAAAAAAAAAAGGTGTAATTAAATTGATAGGTTGGCACGTGTGTGAGGTGTCCGCTGGGAAGATACATCGGCGAAGGAATGATTCGACTTTCGCAGACAAGCGGAGGGGGAGAAGGGCGGAATAGTAAATAAAGAAGGCGGAGAGGGTATTTTGGTAGTTTAGTGGAGTAAACGAGGTACAAAGATAAGGACGCCAGACTGTCCCGCCAAGATCCTTGCCAAATTGTTCAGCTGTGGCCATGTTCTTTCTCAGCCTCTCTCTCATATTATTTATTGTTGTAATTTATTATTATATTTATTTTCTACCAATAATAACAAATTCACTATTCTCCTTTTTGCAAGCTGGATGACCCCCCTCCCCCTCCGTTGGCCAACCTAATGAAGACAAAATCACAATGCCTCCCTTCAATCTCTTTTTTAACATTTTTTTTCTCAGGTTTCAGCTATTTTTATTTCAAAACAGTGAAACACCTGAACTTTTAAATTGAATCTAGAGGATCTAAATCGAAAGTGAATTTACATGTTTATATATTATTATTTTTATTTGTCTTTCTCTCCTCACAAGTTAAAGTTTGAGCCTCTTGATCTAAAAGGAGGGGTTAGTGGTCATTTCATGATCCAGATAGGATTGAAGTTTGCATTGCTTTATTGTCTCATTTCTCCACCGTTTGACTTCTTTTTTGTGTGCTTGTCTACTTTTTCTATTTCGTATTGATAATAACCTTGCAGAGGGGAGAGGCACATAAACATCAATAATAATTAATATCACACATTCACACTACATGATAGTACTTGTGAGCTTTATAAAAATAATCATGAGATATACAAATATGTACATCTTTATAACTCTATTTCATATCTCATCCCCACCGTTTAAATTCAATTCGTACACTCTAGATAATATATTTTTTAAATTATATTTTAATATCTTCATCTCAAATTAAATATGATATTCAATATTATGATCTTGAACTTATTAAAAATAATGATTTGATTACTTAAATAGAGAGAGAGTGTGTTTGAGAGACGTGTTTTGATCAAGAAGAGTAGGTCATATCATGTAATGTACAAGTTATAGAATAAGAGGTTTTGAAAGTATTAGGCCTATCTGATGATACCACAGAATGAGAGAGTAATTGAATGATAAGGAGAGAATGAATGTAAATGGCCCATTATCTCATCAGCAAACCATGGGAATGGGTCTATTTATTGAGAAAGAATTTTTTTCAACTCAGAATGTCCATAACTAAAAATTGTATTGACGACAATCCTCTTCTTCTTCTTCCCTCTCTTAATGGCAAACCTCTTTATTCTTCTTATCAATCACCCTTCTTTTGCCCCTTTCATTACTTGACTAGATCTACTAGTGACAGCAACAATGAGACTAGTCTTTGATTTGGGGGTTTCATTATATTCCTTTACCATTGCTGGTTTGGTGAGGCTTTAAATTTGGTTCCGACACTGGTTCAAAGAAAGATGAAGTTCTCTCACGATGAACATGACAAAGGTGTTGGGTTATGTAACTTTTGTTCTTGCCAGCAATGGATTTGACAATGATGTTGGTCGTACTATGGTGATCCTTGGACTGGTGCACTTCTGCTGTCCGCACGATGTTGCACTATTAGGGTTTTTTTTCCCCAATTGATAAGAGCAAGGATATTGTGGTATTTTGTTATTATAATAACATATATCAAGTAAAAATTATTTCATCTTATTGACATACCAAACATCTTTTTAGTCTATATTCTTATTCACATTCTCATTCCATCAAACTTCAAAAATCATTTCATTTTACCAAAGGGCCATATTGCTAGCAAAAGCTATACAATATTTGTTGTAGGGGTATTTACCTTGGACCCATCCCAATTAGTCTGATATCATCCTGATCACATCAACATGGGTCTTATTTTGACCTAAAAATAATCAAGATGGGACTTTACGGGATGGAACAAGAAAGGAGTTCACGTTCCATCCCGTCTCGAATATTATATATGTTATTTTTTATTTTAAATATATCAATTATATTAATATAATTTATACTTATATTTATTATATCAATTATAATTTTAATACTTACAATTCTTATTTAAAACTAAAATTTTTTTATATTTATAATTTTAATGACATGGAGTAAGCATGGTGATATTTTTCTTGATAATACATTAATTATATTAATATAGTTTATTCTTATATCTATCTATTTAATAACTTTTATTTATAACGTATTTCTTGCTTTATTTTCAGAAGAGTAATTAGCTTAGTATATCTTCATTAAAATAGAAGAATAATTATTTAATATTGTGCTTGACTTGCTTGTTGTTGCTACTTTTATAGCATAAGGATCACTTGTATTTGCTATTATAATGTGTAGTTGTGATTAATATAATTCAATAATTGACTTTAAATTGTTGTGATTTATGTACTTGTGTTGTTTTGATTTTAAACTTAATAAATTATATGATTTAAAATTTTAATGAACGTTATTATCTAAATCTTTCTCTGATATCATCCCATTTATTGGGACGGTGGGATATCTCGATCTTATCTATGTGCCGTCCTGACTCCTAACGGGACGGGACAAGATAGGACACGAGATTAAAATTTAGTTTTAATTTTTTTCGGGACGGGACATAGGACAGGGGTGTCTTGATCCCGTCTCTTCTCATGAACACCCTTAATTTGTTGTCACTTAACAAGTGAATTGGAAGGAAGGGTTTTAATACTAGTCCCACCTTCGACTTTCGAGCATGTTTGTCTTAAACATTCCATGATGTTGCGGGTTCTAGACTGTATATTCACAGATATATACATATATACACACATATAGGAAGGAGGGGTTTTATTTATTTATTTATCTTTACAGTGAGTTTCATATTTGGAAGAGATCTTTTTTTAAAAAAGAAAAGGAGATAGTGTTTGTACTGTATTTAGTATAGGTTGAAAAATTACTTTATCCAAAAATAGGGTTAACGAGAATTCTGAACCTTGAAGTATTGCATGAAAAGTGCTCTAGATTATGAACTTTTAAAATATGTAAAATGGACCATAAACTTTTAAATTCATAACAAATTAAATCCATCGTTAACCCACCACTAACACCATTACTGTTCATCAAGTGGAGCCCAGCCAAAATGTTGATTTGGCAATTCTTTGCTGATGTGTTATTTTTAATGAGCGTCATAGATCCTAAACTATTGCACAAGTAGCATTGTAGACCTTGAACTTTGAAATTCAGAGTAAATTATCCCCACCATTTATGTGTGGAATGCTAACTATTATGTAAAACAAATTAACTTCAACGTGATCCGTCATTGTGAATGCATCGTTGGTCATAGTGAACAACTCATAATTTTGTGAAATGACATTTCCCCCCTTTGTAATATTTTCAAACGATTAGTATCTCATGCTTCCATATATTTTATAACTCTAATTTAGTTTTATTTTCAATAATATTTATTTATTTTATGGTAAAAACTCAAGATCCCATTTGAAAAGAAATTTAAATATCAAAGGATTTTACAGATGATGATACGAAAGCTGACAATTTTATTAACGGATTTCAAACCCAAATTAACCAATGAATTAAAATCTTAAACTTTTTCAAATAAGCCCAAGTTTTCACAATTAAATAAATAAAAATTAATTAAAATAAGACTAAATCATACATATAAGTTATATGAAAGCATGAAATACCAAATGTTTGAAAAACATTGCAAAAAAGGGACAAAAGTATCATTTCACAAAATTATGGGTCATTCTGTAACACACCAAATTTTTTTTTAAATAATTTAACTCAACCATAGTTGGGTTACAGCCACCCAACACATTTTTATATTAATAATTTTAATATAAAATATTTTATAATTGGCTTCAACTCACACAATATAACATTTTAGATAAATTTTTACCTCCCACATGCCATTAGGCTAAATCACATTTGTCCATCCTTATACTTCCAACAAGTAAACTAAATCACATTTGTCCATCCTTATACTCTCAATAAGAAAAATATCCATCTTTATACTCCCAACAAGTAAAATAAATAATTTAGTCAATTTTCAACACAAGTCAGTTTGAAAGGCATGATTACATTTATATATTCATATAATTGATAATAAATAAAAAGCCCTAATATTGGCAATATAACACATTATAAATCATAAATCAAATACCCAAAAGAGATAGTAGATCTATACCACTAAGCCTCTGGGACTCCTCCACGTGTCACTCGTGGCTCTTGTCCTGAAAATTGTTAACCACATAATGAGACTCAAAAGTCTCAGTAACCAAAGCCAATTTATGATAGTGTATACAAACAGTTAAGTGTGGTGCTTATTAAGTGAGAATTAAAAATAATATAATTTTAACAAATATAAGAAATATTACAATACACACAAACAACCATCCTTATATCCCTCCATTAACCTCAAACCATAGCCCTCACTTGGTGTTAAATTACCCGGCCAAAGGTAGATTAGCTCAAGCCCTTACAAGCCACCTATTGAGCTCCAATAGAGGCGTACGACGTGGCACATAAATACAATAATAATAGCAAGTCTCCCAACACCTCCCACAATAATCAAACAAATTCATAATAATATTGCACAATTTTACAATATTACAAAATTCATAATTTTCTCAATAATCACCCAATTAACATGAAGTAACACTAATCATAAATTAAAAGCATGGTTACCTTGTGACTTTTTCAATAAATTATTCCTTACAATTTCTCTCCCACCATAATCTTCACTAATAATACAATCTACAAATAACATATTATTTACAAATATTAGTTTCAATTTTTGAAACTGATAAAATAATTCTAATAACAGAATTAAAAATATAACATAATTTCTAATCTCAATCTTAATACAAATCTAGAGTTAATACTATTAAGTAAATTTTTAACTCCTCTTTTACTCATCAATAAACATTTATAATCTAAAATCAACTTCTAAACTAATTTCTATTATCAAAATTTTCTTTTTATTTTATAAATTCGCACCTAAAATACCCAAAAATTAAAAATTGAGTCTCTAGCTTAGAATCATAATCCTATAGCCATAATAATTCATTTCTCATCCCAAGTAATTATCTAAACCTCAATAAATCAACATATATTTTTCAGATCTAGTTTAGAATTTGATCCATAAGCCACAAATTCAAAGATCACCAATAAATTTATACTCTATAATATTTATTATACTACCAACAACCTCAAAAACTATATTTATTCAACATAAGTTCATCCCTCTTTCAGATCCTAAATTTTCTACCACTACAAAATCAGAAACTAAAGAGGAAGGATGACTAAAAAATTTTTTAGAACACTTACTTACTCTTGAAAAGCTTGAAATCACACCCTAAATATACTATTAAAAACTCTTACCTTAAAAATTCAGATCTTCCACACCGACAAAACTAGACGCTCTCTCAGCCTCAACTCGCGCATAGGGAAGAATGAAGAAACGAAGGAAACAGGTGAGTTTTTATAAAAATTCAGTGAGTCCTACATCTTTTTTTTATTATTTCTTCTTTCCTCTCCTTCTTTTTTTTTATTTATAAACATAATCATTGCATCGAAAGCACTCACGTTTTCTTCTTTCTTTCCTTCCTCTTTTCTCATACCTTATCTCTTTCTTTCTTTTTATAATAATAATAATAATAATTTAATAATATTTTATTTATTTTATTTTTTTAATTAATTAATTTTTTTATTTTAATTTAGAATTATATCCTAAATTAGATTTAATAATCATTTTCTACTAATTTGCTTACCTCTAAATATTTTTCAAAATTTCTATTAACCAAAAATTAACTATTAAAATTTAAATTGGGATGTTACACATTCACTATAGTTAACGATGCATTCACCATAGTAGACCACGCTGTAGCTAATTTGCCCTGAATTTTAAAGTTTAGGATCTACGATCACGCAATAATTTAGAGTCCGTGACGCTCATTAAAAAATGACACATTAGCAAGGAAATGTCACATTAGCATTTTGATAGGCCCCACTTGATGAACAATAATGACGTTAATGGTGAGTTAATGGTGAGGTTTAATTTACTATGAATTTAAAAGTTTAGAATTTATTTTATACATTTTAAAGGTTCAAGGTTCAAAGCACTTTTCGCGTAATATTTTAGGATTCAAGATGTTTATTAACCTTAAAAAATATGAAAAAAAAATATATCAATAGGTTCTTGCAATTTTACTTAATTTTGAATTAGGTTTCTGTAGTTTATTTTATTTTAATTGAGTCTTTAAAGTTTGATTAATTGAATTTTTCAATCACTGAAAGTTAAAACTCTTAAATTTTTCTTTAAAAAAACAAAATTAAGAACTTTCATATTTTTATTAAATGATTATATGACTTTATAATTAATCACATAATTTTTATAACTCAAATTTTATATAGTTAGCTTGTCCACTAAATATTTTATATATATATATAATTTTCATAAAAATTAATAAAAATAAAAAAATGTGCCAAATAATTTAATTAATTTTGGCTAAAAGTGTTAAATTAATTTTTTGTAACTCTAAGAGTATTTTTTTTTATGAAATTTAATTATTCATTGTTAATTTTAATATTTAAAGGTTAACATATACAATAGATCAAACTATGAGAATTTGATTAAAATAAATATACTGTAGAAATCTGCTAGTTACTCCGTGTCCTTGTGGTTTACTTGAGTGTTTCTAAACTGCAGCACACGAGTTCGAACTGGCATCTCCCAAAATATATATATATATAGATATATACTGTAAAAATCTGATTTAAAATTAAGTGAAATGGTAAGGATTAGCAGCTATATTTTTCCCAAAAATACTTACATATTTATTTAAAAAAATTCTCATTTTCATCTCCTTTCGTTGTTTCATTTGATACCAAGTAGGTTTTTAAAAGCAAAATATGATGTGAACGTGATTAAGGAAGGATTCTGTTTTTTGAGGGAGCAAAGCATGGAAGTGGAGCGGATGAGCACAGGATGAGAGCTCCCATAATGCAAAATGACAAACGCCTCATCACCTTTTTTCTAAGACAAGAACGAGGGAATTCCCTTTCAACAAAAAGGACAAGCCTTTTCTTTTCTTTGGTCCATTCAAACTCCAATAAACATTCAAGCATACTTACTTTTTTTTTTTTTATGTTTAGTGATTTCCCATATACTCCTCTAGTTCATAATGTAAGATGTTTTTCATAAGTTATTGTTAGTCTAAAATGCAAGATATTTTGCAGTTTGAAAAAAAAAATCTTTACATTTTTATTCTTGTGCTGGTTCATGTAAGATGAATAATAATACATGGAAAACTGCATATATTTGCGAGTATTAGCTGCGGGTAAATTCAAAATTGAAAAACTAAAGTAACTTTTCATCAGATTTAGAAAGGAATTGAAATTTCATAATATGCATGATGTATTTCGGAAGGGTTTTGCATTGCGGACCCACCTCAGAATCTAGTAGGCCCCACTTCTTTTGATCGCCCTTTCATTTCAGTCAAGCCACACTCACCGACTTTATTCTTACACATCAAACCAATTACCGGTTTATACTTTTTTTTTTTGTTATTTTTTTTTTAACGTTCGTGCCTTGCGTAAGGAGTCAAAGGGCACTCTTTTTCTGTTTGGGGTCAATATCCTAAAAAAAATTTATAAGTAGTCACAGAAAATTTAATATCAATAATTAGATATATAAAATATTAAAACTCTAATTAGCTGTTAGCTGTCATCTATATGATTCACTTGCCAGATTTTATATCACACAGGATACTCCCATCTAACTATAACAAAACTAGGAGCACGGGATTTCAATATTACAGTTTAGTGACGCATCAAACAAGACAAAATGAACAATCTATTATTACCGGACCATAGTTTCGGAATCAAAAGCTAAATATTTGTTTAAAATTAGATTATACATTTTTACTATCTAACGAACATGTTCTTTCCTTTTTATTACGTATGAATATTTTCTTATTGAAAATAATTATGTCTGAGACACAGTTAGTATTAAACGTGAGCAACTTCTTTAATTGGGGTTTAAATTTTAATTTATCATGTTATGAAAAACAAGTCTTTTCTGCTGGATCCAGTCCTCACTAGTTATCAGACATGTTAATTCAACATATAAACAATTAATGGGATAAAACTGAACAATGTATGGCTACCTCAATGTAGTTTTAGGATAACGATGTTGCCATTAGATAGCAAAACTGACAGGAGAATGGGACAATTAAACCCTTGACGTTGTGTCCATGACAAGATGCCAGCTCAATGCTTGAATCATTCTTACATTTAGATATAATTAGATTTAGAGTTGAAAATTCGAGCCATGCTCAAACTGACCCGAAAAAAGTTGAGGTCAGATTTATCTATATGTGTTATTTAAGAAAGGGATGATATTTTAAGTCCGGCCCAAATTGAGCCTGACAACTAGAATTTATAACTCTATATGTATATAGAATTAATAATTTTGGCCAAGCTTGACAAGTTAGCCCAAACCTGCCGAAAAAAATTAAAGTTGAGTTTGGCTATACGAACTTTTTTAAGAGGATATGATATTTTAAGCTGGCCTAAATAAGCCCGGCTCGCTTGAATTACCAACTTCGATTAAACTACTAAAAAAATACTTGTTCAATATGATGTAGTAACCAAAATATAAGGCTTTAATTGATTTGGGAAACATATAGTTAAAAAAATTGAAGATTGAGTAGTACTGTTGTAAAAGTTATATGTATTAGTTACTAGAATATAAAAAAGTCTTACATTTAAACATTAAAAGATAGATGATAAAATATAAACTTAAAAAGTATCTAACTAAAAGATTTTTAAGTTATTTTAATGAAATATACTATTTTTAGATGAACTTAATATAAAAATTTAACATGGTATCATGAGTCATTCGATCGAGGACCAAAAAAAAAAAACAAAAAAGAGAGAAAACATTAAAAAGAAAGAAAGAATGAAATATGACAAAAAACAAGAGATTAAAAAAGAAAAAGAGAAGGAGAAGAAATTAAATAGACTTGAGAGTTTTGAGACTAAAAAAAAATATAAGTTCAGGTAAGAAGAAGAAGAAAATGCAAAAAAAAAAACTGAAGAAGGAGAAAATGAAAAAAAATAAAAAACTGAAGAAGAAGAAAATGAAAAAAAGAGAAAAAAAAGTAGTGGAGGAAATATTAAAATATAAAAAAGTCTCACATCTAAATATTAGAAGATAAATAATAAATATATAAATTTAAAAATAATCTAATTAAAAGGCTTAAGTTATTTTAGCATAATATATTTTTCTTAATGTCCCATTTGGTATGTTGAAATAGAAACATGAAAATGAAAATAAATTGCAATTCACATTTTTTTTTGTTTGGTATGCATAAAGTGAATTTCCATATTGCAATGAAATCCATCCAAAATAAGTTAAATTAAGTTGGTTTGCTAATAAGGCCCATGAAAATGAGATGGGTTCCATGAAAGTGATTTTTTTTGAATAAAAGTAACATTAGTTATGAAATTGTTTGACAGATTTGCCTCTTTATCAATCATTGAAGTAAATTGAAAGCTTTTTAGTGAATTGATTATA
>NW_026556641.1:0-33461 GCF_029017545.1 Prosopis cineraria
CCCCAATAAGAGAAAGAAATCAAAGAAGATTTTTAATTTTTCTAAGTACATGCTTTTCAATAATAGAAGTATTAGAAAATGTTCCATAATGAATATCATAAAACAATTGATCCAAAAATGTGTGAAGTAGAGCAAAACAAAATTTCAAAAAGTTCTTAATAACCCAGTAGAAAAAGTTATCATGTATTTTAATACCTTTCTTATTAAGAGGAGAAGAGATAGTATAAGTAATCAAGCAAACTGGACAAATATGTTTTTTATAAAACATTAGGTTCTTATATATGAAAATATAAAAGATTTAGAACATCTTTTTAATGAAAGGGAGATAATAAACATGTTACTAGAAGAAGTACAAATAATGTTAGAAAAAGAAATCTTTAGAGAAAAATGAAAAACTTAAAGAACATGCAAAACCTTTAAAATAAAAAGTATAAAATAAAAGAAGAATGTAATAAAAAATTAGATGAAATAAAACATGATACAGAAAGACTAAGAACTGAGCAAAGTATGATAAGTCATAATATTTAGAGAATAATAAAATATTTATGAATAAATCCTCATAATAAATTAGAAGATGAATGGTCATAAATAAATATGATGAGAATAGTTGAATATGAAGAAATTATAAATAAAGAAAAAATAAGAAAATAAGATATGCATGAAATATAAGACAGACAAGAATAGAAATAGAAAAAATAAAGAAAGGATAAGAGATAATGAATAGTTATACATGCACAAATAGAAAAAATAGAATTACAAATATTTGATAAGGAGAATGGAACAAATTATGCAAAGAAAAAAAGATAAAGAAATAAAAAAAACTAGAAGAAAAATAGAAAGAAAATTAAGAGAGAAAATGAAATAAATGAAGAAGAATGGAAGAGTACAAATAGAGCAGCAGAAATAATGTTAGAAAATTATAATTATAAACCTACAAAGAAAAATAAACCAAAACCTCAACATAATTCAAAAATAAATATGGCACAAACAATAAATGACATAGAAAATGAATTATAAAAATGAATCTGAAGAATTAGAAATAGAATTTCAAAAATTATTACAAAATGAAGAAATAGAAGAAAGAGAAGAATTAGAAAAAATAAAACAAGAATATAAACATCTCATAAATAATAATTTTGAAGAAGGATTTGTAAACATGCAAAATTCACAAATAGTAATTCATGATCAACAACCATATGGAATACCATAAAATTTTGTAGCATCAAATTTAGATGATCCATCCTATAATAATAAAATATAAAATCAAGTAGAATATCTGAAGAACATAAACATGAAAGAATGATGGAACCAGATGAAAGAGAACAATATTATGAAATAGATTTTATAAATCCAAATAAAAGAGAATGCAACAATATATCTTTTAAGCTACATTTAATATATCAAAAAATAATAAATTTATACCCACACCTTTAGCACAATATGAAAGTAAACAAATATCAAATTTAGAAATATGGTTAAATTTAAATTGTAATTTAAATAATATTGAAGTAATAGAAAAATAGGGAAAAGTAACATTAATAGCATTAATAGGAAAAAATGTAGATGTAAACACTACAAATATGTTAATAGAAGCAACACTTTTAGGAAATGTAAAAAATTGGTGGAATGAAAAATTTCATAGAGAAAAATTTAAAAGATTAGATAAAAGTTACCATAGTAAAAGAGAATATTATGCTATGTTAATAGATAAATATATAAAAACATTATTAAATGAATTTGGAGGAATAAGTATGGATATAAATGAGATGAGTAAACAAAAAGAAGCAATAAAAATATTACATGAAATAGAATTATGTTCATTAGAATCAGAATATTTAAATGCTTTTATATGTGAATACAAAAAATATTATTATGAAGCAGGATTAGAAGAATTAAAAGACGAAAGATTCTATTTAAATTTTTTTATAGAAAACTAGTAAAAATTAATATCAGATATAATATTAGAAGATTATTGCGATACTTATAAAGTAACTTCAGAAGGAGATGAAATAATAGATGATACAAGATAAGGTTTAATAAATATTTTAAATAAGATAGATACTATGGGAAGAAGAGAATTATTTTTAAGAAAATATATAGCTGATAAATGTAGAACTGCATAGAGAAATATGAAATATTATAAAACTAACAAAACAATATTAAGATGTGGAGAAATAATAAAAAGACATAAATGGGAATGTAAATCAAAAAATATGGAAGAAAAAAGAAAAGAAAATTAAAAATAAAATTTAAAAGATATCCTAAAGAAAAATATTATAAAAAATATAGTAAATATAAACCAAGAAAGTTCTTTAAAAGAAAGGGAAAAGAAGAATAAACTATAATAAAAGACCTAAAAAATGTAAATGTTATAATTGTAGAGAATTAGGGCACATATCACCTAACTATTCAAGTAAAAAAGATAAGAAAATTATAAAAATAATGGAAGAAGTATATAAAAAAATTTAGAACCTATATATAGAATATGATGAAAAATTATCTGAAATAAAAAATAAATTAAATAATTTAAAAACAGAAATTTATAAATTAAAATAGTCAAGTGAAAGTGAATATGAAAATAGTGAATCTGAAGAAGAAAAAGGTTATATGTATATGATGAATAGATTAGAAGATGAACCTGAAAGTAGTAATCAAAATGAATATGATGAATATGAAGAAGTTGTAAGTACAGAGGAAGGAATAGTTCAAAAAAGAATAACTTTTAATCAAAAATAATATGAAAAGATAAGAGATTCAAAATTAAATTTAAAACCTGAAGAATTAAAAAATGAAAGTTTTATGAATAAAGTAGGAAAATTTGTGAAGTCTAAAAAACAAGAAAAATATGCATGTATAGTATTAGAAAAGAAACACCCTATAGAATTAACATTAACAGAAGGAGTATTAAAAATATCTTTAATAAGTAAAGCTTTAATAGATGCTAAAGTTAATAAATTATCGTTTAAAATGAAGTAATAGAAATATATATTGCTAGAGTATAATTTTTAGTAAAAGCTTATTTGAAGGAAAAAATTCACTAATAGAATTATTAATAACTGATGGAAGAATAATAAGTAGTGTTGAAGATAGTATTTTAGGAATATTAACTGGTAATTAATATATCAAAAACTAAAATTTACAGTAAATACTAACTTTTGTATTTCAAGAGCTGATGAAAATATGAACAAAACCTTATTAATATATCATAAATTAAGAGAAATAAAATTATTACTAGGATCAAGACTAATAAGTACAACTGCTATGATAGGATTAGTATTTATAAATGAACATAATTTATAAAAGAAATAAAGAAAAATTAATAATTGACAAACATTTTATGCCTATATTACAAGAAATAGAATTAGACCCAACCAGAATAACAATACCTGAACAATTAAGATTAGAATTAGATAATACAATAAGCTATTATAAAATGAAAATAATTCAAGAAGAATGATAACTAATGACAACATAGGAAAAAGAACATTAAGAATAAGTACACTAACATTAAATATAAATATAAATCAACCTAATACTAGAAGAAGTTTTAGTCTTGAACTAAGACCCAGTACAAGTAGAGGATTATCTAGACAAGAAAGATTATTGTTAAGATCTAGAACTGAGACACCTATAAGTTCAAACTTAGAATCAATAAAACCTGAAATACCACTAGAAAACAATAATTATATAGCTATACAAGTAAAACAAGATGCTAATTGGATAGATGTAATGGCCTTAGTAGACCCAAGAGAGCAAAAAAGTATAATACAATTAGGATTAACAAATAATAGTCTTGAAGTAATAAATGAAGGAAATAGAACAATATCTTCAATAAGAATAAATAAAAGAGATGTGTTAACTGTAAAATTTTGGATAATAGATGATAATAACAATCAATGTAAAATAATTCTAGGAATAGATTTCTTAGAATAAGTAAAACCATGGAGAATACAACAAGAAAGGATTATGATTAATATTAATCATCAAATAATAGTAATTCAAAAGATAAAATTGATATGACAAAATTATATTACATATTGATAAAATTTAATTATCAAAATTATAGATCTAGAAAATATCATGCTTTAGTTGATATAGGAGTAAATATTTCAGTAGCAAAAGCAAATGTATTACCAAATGAATTATGAAAAAAAACTAAAATATTAAGAATGAAAGGGGTAGGACAAGAAATTAATTGTATTAAATTAGAAGCAAGAGAAATTATGATACAAATAAGAGCATATGAATTAAAAATAAGAAAATTAAATCAATATAATATTAACTCATGTGATGTAATATTAGGAATAGATTTTATTGAACAATATTATCCTTTACATATGTTTGAAAAAGCAATAATATTAACAACACCTTGCAAACACCAAGCATGGAGAGTAAGAGTAACTAAACCTTATAGTAGAAGAGATGAAAATTTTTAAAAGAAAACAGAAGAATATGAAGTACAATTTCTACTAAATAAAAAACCTTTGTATAATAATAAAGTTATAAATTCAATAAAAATGTTAAATACTGCAAAAGAAATTAAAACAATTGAACAAAGGTCATTAGAAAATTATAGTGATAATTCTTTAGTGCATTGGGAAAAGTCTAACCTTTAGCAAAAATAGAATTAAGAGATTATAGTAAAGAAATAAACTATAAACCATACCCATGGACAGAAAATGATAAAAAAAAATTCATAATGCACATTAATGAAATGAAACAATATAATTTAATAAGAGAAAGTAGATTTGAATATTCACCACCTGCTATGATTGTAGTAAAACATAATGAAGAAAAAAGAAAAAAATCAAGATTAGTTATAAACTATAAAAAACTAAATGAATTAGCAATAAAAAATAGATATCCAATCCCAAAAATAGATTTATTATTTAACTTAATAAGAGAAAAATATATATTCAGTAAATTTGATTGCAAATCAAGATTTTTTCAAATAAAACTAGAAGAGGAAAGTAAAAAATATACTACTTTTAGTACATCAGAAGGATTGTATGAATGGAATGTATTGCCCATGAGATTTCATAATAGTCCTAATATATTTTAAGAATATGTAACAAAATTATTATTGCCAATAAAAGATTTTGCTATCATATATATATAGATGATATTTTGATATTCTCAAAGGATAAAGAAGAACATGAAAAATTAGAACAATTTATAGATCTTATAGAAAAAAAGGATTAAATATATCACCTAAGAAAGCTGAATTAAGAAAAGAAAAGATAGTAACACCAGTAATATTAAATATGTGTCTCATTATTCCTTCAATAAAGTTATTGTTTATCTAAACACTAACCCTGATCTTGTAAAAACCCTATATAGCTATGGCCTTATTCACTCAATATATCCTTCTAATAATATGTCAGAAATATCAAAACTTCTAGAGTCAATTAAGGAAGCTACTAAACATTATTTTGGAATAGTAACTCAATATCGAGTCTTCATTCGGTGTTACTCAACAATAGTTGATAATTAATCTGATTAAGTTTGGGACAATAAGAAAACCATTTGAGTATGAGCAAGAAGAAAAAGAAGATATAATTAATGATAAAGATCTCAAATATAAGATCTCTACTATCAGAGTCCAAGAAGTACATATAATTTTTCAAGAGCTCAATAGGACAATTACAGCAGAAGAAGAACAGTGGACATACTTCACAGGCCCAACAACATGTATTTTCTCAGTAGGAAAAAATAGCATAAATTCAAAAAGCTTTAATAATTAGTACAAAAGATTAAGAAATAATTCAATGGATAATGATGAAGGGACAAAGAAGAAAATATGTCAAGTATTGTCGGAGTATGCTATCCATAAAGTAAATATTGTGATGAAAAAAGAGAAGCTGATAAAGACTATGAAGACCCTTCTATCAACATAAATATTCTGGATTAATCTACTGACAAGTAAAAAAGAAGACTGAAGAAGATGGAAGAAGAAGTCAAAAAGTCTAAGAGCTAAAAAGAAAGCCTAAACCTATATTGTCTCTTGTAATAATTACTTTAACTTTTCATTTTGTCTAAGTCTAGCTTTTTCATTTTGTCAAAGTAGTTTTGTTTTCTTGTAATTATTAAAGTTAAAATTAACTAAGGTTATGTAATTAGGGTTGGAAGGCCAATTCTTTATAAAGTCATGTAATCTCTGAAGCAACACACAGTTGAGAACCTTAGAGCTTCCTTGAGCACTTTAGTTCTCTGCCTTCTTGTAACCTTACCCTCTTACTATCAATAAAAGTATTTTGTTCATTTATTTCCTCCTTTGCAAGTATTGAAGATTAAAAGGTATGGCTAAGTAATTTTTCTTTAGGGGTTAAGGGGGATTATTATCTCATACCTAACAAAAGTTTTGAATTTTCACAATGATCATATAAGGGGAATTACTAGTTATGTATTGCTATGGCTATGCCTTCAGTAGGAAACGAAGGAAGGCTGTGCTGTGCTAGTTTAAATGAAGTAGTTTTATGAAAGGTCTATAGCCAGGTTTTTGAGACTGCTGGCTTGTTAATCTCAATATGAAAGAGGACTGAGAACCTTTCATGTTCTGCTATGACCCGGATCAGTGTTAGTCAAACCCTGTAGCAATACATAGCCAGTTGTTTTAGTTGAAGTAATGAACAAAGTGCTTATTAATAAAATATAATGACAACTATTATAATTGTGTGAAGCGTAGATGTTTACTCACATGTTGCAGTTAAAGAAACAAGTTTTATTGACAATATATATATATATATACAAATACATATATGCATATATATTTCGAATATATATATATTATATTATTTATATTTAATTTTATATATCATATATATATTTGATATATATATATACACATATATGGATATATATTTTTTAAAAAAATATATATATATATAATTATATTTTGAATTTTATATTTCATATATATATATATATCAAATAAATACTCAAATATAAAAATTCATTCACTCTATATTACATTCATTGAATCTAGACATATTTCAAATTCAACGAACTCGGACATTATAGCTCGAGTTAGGCTATTCTTATGTAAACCTTATAGGCCCATATGAAATTAGCAGTGGGGTAATTATGCTATTAGCCCACAAGTTACAAGTGGCCTCTAGCAAGACATTTCACTACCCAATTCACATGGGGATCGATCCAATGTAACCTATCCTGCAACCATATCACATCCCTTTTGTCACGCGATATTTCAGTCAAGTGTGAGACATGGAATTGTCATTCTCCTTTACTTGACCATTACTTTCTCAATCTCTACGTAGACTGATAGTAGCAATAGAAAAACACTTTCCATTATAGTATGACTATATATTTTCTCAGTTTTACTCATCAAGGGGCCTAGTAATATCTCTCACTTAATGTGAGGGACAAATTCCATCTTGACCACTCATATTTCTTTGCATAAATATTACTAAACTCAATCATAGCCTTTATGATCACTTGGTCAAAGGTGACTTTTGATTAGGTCAAAGTTCAGTAGTCATCATGTAGGAATCCATGATGATATCAGGTCAAAGGGCTTAGTGATATAGTTACATATGAGATAAGCTTATAACTTGTACCATGCAACTTTCTCATAACGGGCCGGTCTAGCACCTTGTACTCTTTTAAGTGCCTATGACTTTAAGCTATTAGCCCACCAAGTTACAAGTGGCTCTCTAGCAAGATATTACAACTACCCAATTCACATAGGGATCAATAATCCAATATAACCTATCCTACAACGATATCACATTCCTTTTGTCACGCAATATTTCGATCAAGTATGAGACATGGAATTGTCATTCTCCTTTACCTGACCATTACTTTCTCGAGCTCTGAGTAGACTGACAGTAGCAATGGAAAAACCCTTTCCATTGTAGTATGGCCATACATTTTCTCAATCTTACTCATCAAGGGGCCCAGTAATATCTCTCAATGTGAGGGACAAATTCTAACTTGACCACTCATATTCCTCTACGTGAATATCACTAAACTCAATCATAGCCATTATAATCACTTTGTTAAAGGTGACTTTTAACTAGGTCAAAATTTAGTGGTCATCATGTAGGAATTCATGATGATCTTAGGTCAAAGGGCTTAGTAATATAGTTACATATGAAATAAGCTTATGACTTGTATGATGCAGCTTTTCTTATAGCTTGTTGGTCCAGCACCTTGTACTCTTTTAAGTACCTATGACTTTAATTTATATCTCTATAATTAATCAAAGTCATACCAGTGTTTTTTCATTTATGATCTCTTAAAGATAATCGATCAGAGACATTTAGGACAATCACTATAGTTTGTCTAAGGATACAGTTATCATATTGAACATGCAATTGTTATGATAACAAGAGAGAAATTCATTAAATAACAATGTGCATAGTACAATGATTGGCACTGGATCTCTATCAAATTATTCTTAATTTTAATTTAATTATACATATTTTATTTTATTATTTTTTTAAATAAATTTGAGTCTTAACATTTCAAGATGTTACATTCTTCCCTCCTTTAAAAAGGATTGTCCCCAAAATCCAAGCTAATTCATGAATCAAAGAGAGAAACATACCTATACTCCTTCCTCATTTGATCCTCAGTCTCCAGATTGTATCTCCCAGAGCCGTCCCTTTCCAAATCACTTTTACCAACCGGATTGTTTTATTTCTGAGCTATTTATCCTTAGCATCCATGATACAATCTAGTTCAATCCGGTAGGTTAAATTCTCTTGAATTTCAACCTCCTCAGGTTCTATCACATGCGACAGGTCTGGCTAGTACTTCTTCAGTTGTGACACATGAAACACGTGGAAACCCGCTAATTGAGGCAGTAATGCTAACTGATAAGCCACTGGCCTAACTTTCTTCAAAACCTCAAAAGGACCCATATATCGAGGAGACAACTTCTTAGCCCGTATTGAGCGTCCAATGCTTGTCAATGGAAAAACCTTGAGAAACACATGATCCCCAACCTCAAAAGACAGGTCCTTACGACGATTATTTGCTTAACTTTTCTATCTACTCTACGCCGTAAGAAGCTTTTGTTGGATCAATTTGATTCTCTGTGATCTCATCTACCACATACAGTCCCATCGTTGTCCTCTCACTCAACTCATACAAACAGAGAGGTGATATGCACTGTCTTTCATACAATACCTCATAAGGACCCATCTGAATACTTGCATGATAACTGTTATTAAAACTCCACTAGAGGCAAATCCTTATCCCAGCTTCCCTAAAGCTCTAAGGCACACGACCTCAACATATCCTCTAATGTTTGGATCGCCCACTCAGTTTGTCCATCAGTCTGTGGATGTTAGGACGTACTAAACTTTAGATCTGTGCCCATAGCCTTTTGCATAGCTTGCCATAAATTCAATGTAAATCAAGGATCACGATTTGAAACAATATCTCTTGGTGTAGTCGCACAATCTCCTTAATGTAGATCTCAGCATACTTATCAACCATATAGGTGGTCTTAACCAATAAGAAATGTGCTGACTTAGTCAAACGATCTACAATTACCCAGAGTCAAAACTACCTTAGGTTCTGGCAGACCAGTTACAAAATCCATTGAAATATTGTCCCATTTTCATTTAGGAATCTCCGAAGGCTGTAACAACCCTGATGGCTTTTGGTGCTCTATCTTGACATCCTTTTTCATACATCCTTTTTCATGCCTGGCCACCCCCAGTGACGCTGCATGTCATGATACATCTTAGTAGCACTGGGATGGGATGAAGGGTGTAGCTACTACAATGCACCTCATCCAACAATTTCTTCCAAATAGACTCGTTTTTGGGAACACACCCACCCTATCCTTGAAAGCCACATACCTATCATCAATAAACCAATAGTCTTGTCTCATCATTCTCGATGTCTTGACTTATTTTTGGATCTTGAAGTTGAGCATCTCGCATCTCTTTCCAAAATTCATTAGAACTATAGTTTTAAGACCATTCAAGGAGAACTCAATCATAACCAGAGAAGTCTCAACCAAAGACTCCATCAATCTATGCTCCTGAACCATTAAATAGGCTACATGTAAGGTCTTGCAACTAAGAGCATCTGCTACTGCATTTGCTTTCCCCGAATGATACTTAAATTCAAAATTATAACCTTTAAGAAACTCCATCCAATGTCTCTGTCTCATGTTTAGCTCTTTTTGATCCACCAGGTACTTGAGACTTTTATGGTCGCTCATAACCCTAAACTCTATTCCATAAAGATAATGACGCTAGATCTTCAATGCAAAGACCACCGCAGCTAACTCGAGATCATGCGTCGAATAATTCTCCTCATGTGGCCTAAGTTGTCGAGATATATATGCCACTACCCTCTCATCTTGCATTAGAATACAACCAAGACCCTTATGAGAGGCATCAGTATATATGTCATAGGGCTTTTGAGGATCTGAAATCACCAGGAGCTGTCATTAACCTTTCTTTTAACTCAAGAAAAGCTATCTCGCACCTATCATCCTAGATAAACGGCTTATCCTTCCTTGTGAGCCTAGTCAAAGGCATAAAAATTTGAGCCTATGATCATCAATTTCAATTTTTCCTATTGCGAGCTTGTGGCAAGTGCTTCTAAGGCACGAACAATCATTGGCAACCCATGCCAAGCTTGTGGCAAGCGTTGGCAAGGCCGTGGAAAGCATTGGTGGCCTCGTTCCAGCTTGTTGCAATTGCTGGCAACGAAGGACGAGCTCGTGCTAAGTGTTTTCAATACACGAACAAGCACTGGCAACCCTGCCAAGCTTGTGGCAAGACCCTGGGAAGCCTTGGCAGCTACGTGCAAGCTTGTGGTAATTGTTGGCAATGAAGGGTGAGCTGGTAGCAAGAGCTGCCAAGGCACGAACAAGTATTGGCAAGCCATGCCAACTTGCGGCAAGCATTGGCAAAGCCCAAGGTCACTCAAGCTTGTGGCAATTGCTGACAATGAAGGATGAGCTCGTGGCAAGTGCATCCCATGCCAAGCTTGCAACCATTGGCAACTCATGCCAGGCTTGTGGCAAGCGATGGCAAGGCCCTAAGAAGCTTTGGCAGCCTTGTGTAAGCATGTCACAATTGTTGCCAAAGGGACAAACAAGCGTTGGCAACCCATGCCAATCTTCTGGCAAGCGTTGGCAAAGCCCTGAGAAGCATTGGCAGCCTAATGCAAGCATATTGCAATTGTTGGCAAAGAACGACGAGCTCGTGGCAAGTGTTGCCAAGGCTCGTACAAGCATTGGCAACATATGCCAAGCTTATGGCAAGTGCTGGCAACGCCCGGGAAGCGTTGGTAGCCTCATGCAAGCTTGTAGCAATTGTTGGAAACTATGGTTGAGCTCATGGCAAGTGCTTCCAAGGCACGAACAAGCTTTGGCAACTCGGTCATGGCAAGTGTTGCCAAGGCTCGTACAAGCATTGACAACCTATGCCAAGCTTGTGGCAAGTGCCGGCAATGCCCTAGGAAGCATTGGCAGCCTCGTGTAAGCTTGTAGCAATTGTTGAAAACTATGATTGAGTTTATGGCAAGTGCTTCGAAGGCACGAACAAGCTTTGGCAACTCATACCAAACTTTTGGCAAGAAGCATTGGCAGTCTCGTGTAAGCTTATGGCAATTATTGACAATGAACGACGAGGTCATGGCAAGTGTTGCCAAAGCATGAACAAGCATTGGCAACCTATACCAAGCTTGTGGCAAGCGATGGCAAGGCCCGGGGAAGCACGCGCAGCCACGTGCAAGCAAGTCGTAATTATTGGCAATGAAGGATGAGCTCATGACAAGTGTTGCCTAGTCACAAAAAAGCATTGGCAACCCATCCCAAGCTAGTGGCAAGAGGTGCAAGCTTGTAACAATTATTAGCAACATAGGGCGAGCTTGTAACAATTGCTTCCAAGAACAAGTATTAGCAACCCATGCCAACCTTGTGGCAAGCGTTGGCAAGGCCTTGGAAAATGTTGGCAGTCTCATGCAAGCTTGTGGCAATTGTTGGCATCGAAGGTTAGGCTCATGGCAGTCATTACAAAGGCACGAGTAAGCATTGGCAACCCATGCCAAACCTGTGGCAAGCGTTGGCAAGGGCCTTGGAAGTGTTGGCAACCCCGTGCAAGCTTGTAGCAATTGTTGGCAACGAAGGTGGAGCTTGTGGCAGTCATTGCTAAGGCACGAACAAGCGTTGGCAACCCATGCCAAGCTTGTGGCAAGCGTTGGCAAGGGCCTTGGAAGCATTAGCAGGCTTGTGCAAGCTTGTGGCAATTCTTGACAATGAAGGAGGAGCACATGGCAATCGTTTCCAAGGGACGAACAAGCGTTGGCAACCCATGCCAAGCTTAAGGCAAGCGTTGGCAAGGGCCTTGAAAACGTTGGTAGGCCTGTGCAAGCTTACGGCAATTGTTGACAATGAAGGAGGAGCACATGGCAATTTTAAGGGACGAACAAGCGTTGGCAACCTATGCCAAGCTTGTGGCAAAGGGGCCTGGGATGCGTGCAAGCTTGTGGCAAATATTGGCAAAGAAGGGTGAGCTCGTGGCAAGAGCTGCCAAGGAACGGGCAATCGTTGGCACCCCATGCCAAGCTTGTGGAAAGCTGGCAAGGCCCTCGAAAGCATTGGCAGGCTCGTGCAAGCTTGTAGCAAATTTGGTGGCAAGAGCTGCCAAGGCACGAGTAATCGTTGGCAACCCATGCCAAGTTGGTGGCAAGCGTTTGCAAGGCCCTGGGAAGTGTTGGCAGGCTCGTGCAAGCTTATGGCAAATGTTGGCAACAAAGGGTGAGCTCGTGGCAAGAGTTACCAAGGCATGAGCAATCGTTGGCACCCCATGCCAAGCTTGTGGCAAGCGTTGGCAAGGCCCTGGGAAGCGTTGGCAGGCTCGTGCAAACTTGTGGTAAATGTTGGCAAAAGGTGAGCTTGTGGCAAGAGCTGCCAAGGCACGAGCAATCGTTGGCACCCTATGCCAACCTTGTGGCAAGGGTTGGTAAGGCCCTGGGAAGTGTTGGCTGGCTCATGCAAGCTTGTGGCAAATGTTGATAATGAAGGGTGAGCTCGTGGCAAGAGCTGCCAAGGCACGAGCAATCATTGGCACCCCATGCCAACCTTGTGGCAGGCGTTAGTAAGTCCCTGGAAGCGTTGGCAGTCTTGTGCAAGCTTGTGGCAAATGTTGGCAACAAAGGTGTTCGTGGCAAGCGCTACCAAGGAACGAGCGATCGGTGTCAACCCATGCCAGGCTTGTGACAAGCGTTGGCAAAGCCCAGGGAAGCGCTCGTGCAAGCTTGTGGCAAATGTTGGCAACAAAGGTGGCGCTTGTGGCAAGAGCTGCCAAGGAATGAGCAATCGATGGCAACCCATTCAAAGCTTGTGGAAAGCATTGGCAAGGCCCTCGGAAGCGTTGGCAGCCTCGTGCAAGCTTGTGGCAAATGTTGGCAGGGCGCTCGTGTAAGAGCTGCTAAGGCACGAGCAATCCTTGGCACCCCATGCCAACCTTATGGCAAGCATTGGCAAGTCCTTGGGAAGCGTTAGCAGGCTCTTGCAAGCTTGTGGCAAATTTTGGCAACGAAGGGTAAGCTCGTGGCAAGAGCAGCCAAGGCACGAGCAATAGTTGGCACCCCACGCCAAGCTTGTGGCAAGCATTAGCAAGGCCGTTGGCAACCTTGTGCAAGCTTGTGGCAAATGATGGCAATGAAGGGTGAGCTCATGAGAATAGCTGCCAAGGCATAAGCAATCGTTGGCAACCCATGCTAAGCTTGTGGAAAGCATTGGTAAGGCCCTAGGAAACGTTGGCAGGCTCGTGCAAGCTTCTAGCAAATGTTGGCAATGAAAGGTGAGCTCTTGGCAAGAGCTGCCAAGGCATGAGCAATCGTTGGCACCCCATGCCAACCTTGTGGCTAGGGTTGGCAAGTCCCTGGGAAGATCGTACAAGCTTGTGCCAAATGTTGGCAATGAACGGTGACCTCATGGCAAGCGTTGCCAAGGAACGAGCAATCGTTGGCACCCCATGCCAACCTTGTGGCAAGCGTTGGCAAGGCCTTAGGAAGCGTTGTGCAAGCTTGTGGCAAATATTGACAACGTGGCGCTCATTCTAAGAGCTGCTAAAGAACGAGCGATCGGTATCAACCCATTCTAAAGCTTGTGGAAAACATTGGCAAGGCCCTCAGAAGCGTTGGCAACCTCGTGCGAGCTTGTGGCAAATGTTGGCAATGAAGGGGCGCTTGTATCAGGAGCTGCCAAGGCGTGAGCAATCCTTGACACCCTATGCCAAGGCAAGCATTGACAAGTCCCTAGGAAGCGTTGGCAGGCTCTTGCAAGCTTGTGGCAAATGTTGGCAATGAAGAATGACCTCGTGGCAAGCGTTGCCAAGGAACGAGCAATCGTTGGCACCCCATGCCAACCTTGTGGCAAGCGTTGGCAAGGCCTTATGAAGCGTTGGTAGCTTGTGGCAAATATTGGCAACGAAGGTGGCGCTCGTTCTAAGAGCTGCTAAAGAACGAGATCGGTAGCAACCCATTCTAAGCTTGTGGAAAACATTGGCAAAGGCCCTCAGAAGCGTTGGCAACCTCGTGCAAACTTGTGGCAAATGTTGGCAATGAAGGGGGCGCTTGTATCAGGAGCTACGAGCAATCCTTGACACCCCATGCCAACCTTGTGGCAAGCATTGACAAGTCCCTACGAAGCGTTGGCACTTGTGGCAAATGTTAGGAACGAAGGGTGAGCTCGTGGCAAGAGCTACCAAGGCACAAGTGGCAACTCATGCCAAGCTGGTGGCAAGCATTAGCAAGGCCTTGGAAAGCATTGGCAGCCTCGTGCAAGCTTGTGGTAAATGATGGCAATGAAGGGTGAGCTCGTGGCAAAAGCTGCCAAGGAACGGGCAATCATTAGCAACCCATACCAAGCTTGTGGGAAGCGTTGGCAAGGCCCTGGGAAGCGTTGAAAGCCTTGTGCAAGCTTGTGGCAAATGTTGGAAAGGGTGAGCTCGCGGCAAGAGCTTCCAAGGCACGAGTAATCGTTGGCACCCCAGGCCAAGCTTGTGGCAAGCGTTGGCAAGGCCCTGGGAAGCGTTGGCAGCTGTGGTAAATGATGGCAATGAAGGGTGAGCTTGTGGCAAAAGCTGCCAAGAAACAAGCAATCATTAGCAACCCATGCCAAGCTTGTGGTTGTGGGAAGCATTGGCAAGGCCTGGGAAGCGTTGGGAGCCTTGTGCAAGCTTGTGGCAAATGTTGAAAACGAAGGGTGCGCTCGCGACAAGAGCTTCCAAGGATGGCACCCCATGCCAAAGCTTATGGCAAGCGTTGGCAAGGCCCTGAGAAGCATTGGCAGCCTCGTGCAAGCTTGTGGTAAATGATGGCAATGAAGGGTGAGCTCGTGGCAAAAGCTGCCAAGGAACGGGCAATCATTAGCAACCCATACCAAGCTTGTAGGAAGCGTTGGCAAGAAAGCATTAGGTGCAAGTGGCAAATGTTGGAAACGAAGGATGAGCTCGTGGCAAGAGCTTCCAAGGCACGAGTAATTGATGGCACCCCATGCCAAGCTTGTGGCAAGCGCACATTGGCAGCCTCGTGCAAGCGTGTGGGAAATATTGACAACGAAGGGGGCGCTTGTGTCAAGAGCTGCCAAGGAACGAGCAACTATTGGCTCCCCATGTGGCAAACGTTGGCAAGTGCTTAGGAAGCGTTGGCAGCCTCGCACAAGCTGGTGGCAAATGTTGGCCTCGAAGGGTGACCTCGTGGCAAGAGCTGCCAAGGCACAAGTAATTGGTGGCACTCCATGCCAAGCAGGGAAGCATTGGCAAGGCCCTAGAAGCATTGGCAGCCTCATGATTGCTTCTGGTAAATGTTGGCAACGAAGGGTGAGCTCGTGGCAAGAGTTGCCAAGGCACAAGCAATCTTCTGCAGCCAAGCTTGTGGTAAGCAATGGGCAGTGCAAGCTTGTGGCAAATGTTAGCAACGAACGGTGATCTCGTGGCAAGAGCTGTCAAGGCATGAGCAATCGTTGACACCCCATGCCAAGCTTGTGGGAAGCATTGGCAAGGCCCTAAGAAGCGTTGGCAGCCTTTGCTTCTGGAAAATGTTTGGCAACGAAAGGTGAGCTCATGGCAAGAGCTATCAAGGCTTTTGCACCCCATGCCAAGCTTGTTGAAAGCATTGACAAGGCCCTAAGAAGTGTTGGCAGCCTCAAGGGCAAATGTTAGCAATTGCAAGAGTTGCCAAGCAATCGTTGGCAACCCATGCCAAGCTTAAAGCGGCCTCATGCAAGCTTGTGGGAAATGTTGGCAACGAAAGGTGAGCTTGTGGCAAGAGCTACCAAGGCACGAGCAATCGTTAACACCCCATGCCAAGCTTGTGGCAAGCATTCCCTGGGAAGCGTTGGCAGCTTCTTGCTTCTGGCAAATGTTAGCAATGAAGGGTGAGCTCGTGACAAGAGCTGCCAAGGCACGAGCAGCACCCCATGCCAAGCTGGTCGGAAGCGTTGGCAAGGCCTTGAAAAGCGTTGGCAGCCTCGTGCAAGCTTGTGGGAAATGTTGGCAACGAAAGCTGAGCTCGTACTATGCCAACCTTTTGGCAAGCATTTGCAAGCCCCAGAAAAACGTTGGCAGCCTCGCGCAAGCTTTTGACAAATGTTGGCCTCGAAGGGTGACCTCGTGGCAAGAGCTGCCAAGGCACGAGCAATCGTTGGCAACCCTGGTGGTAAGCCTCGTGCAAGCTTGTGGCAAATGTTGGCAATGAAGGATGAACTCCTAACATTGCCAAGCTTGTGGCACGCGTTGGCAAGGCCTTGGGAAGCGTTCGCAGCCTCGTGCAAGTGTGTGGCAAATGTTGGCAGCGAAGGGTGAGCTCGTGGCAAGAGGGCACGAGCAATCGTTGGCACCGCATGCCAAGCTTGTAAGAAGCATTGGCAAAGCCTTGAGCTTTGGCAACCTCGTGCAAGCTTGTGGCAAATGTTGGTAGCGAAGGGTGAGCTCGTGGCAAGAGCTGCCAAGGCACGAGCAATCGTTGGCACCGCATGCCAAGCTTGTAGGAAGCATTGGCAAAGCCTTGAGAAGCTTTGACAGCCTCATGCAAGCTTGTGGCAAATGTTGGCAACGAAGGGTGAGCTCGTGGCAAGAGCTACCAAGGCCTTCCAAACTGCCACAAGCTTGAAATGAGTTACCACTTGTTCTTGCCTTGGCAGCACTTGCCACAACCTTGTCTTTCCTTGCCAACAATTGCCACAAGCTTGCACACGGTAGCTAATGCTGGGAAGCGTTTGCAGCCTCGCGCAATCTTGTGTTGGCAACCCATGGCAAGCCTTAAGTGTTGGCTGCCTCATGCAAGCTTGTGACAATTGTTGGCAACAAAGGACGTGACAAGTACTGCCAAGGCATGAACATGTGGTAAATGTTTTGGATGGCCCTTGCAAGCTTGTGGCTATTGTTGGCAACCAAGAACGAGATTGTGGCAAGTGTTGCCAAAGCACGAACAAGCGTTTCAACCAAGGACGAGGTCGTGAGCAAGGCCCGAGAAGTGTTCTGATGTTGTAACAAGCATTAGCAACCCATGACAAGCTTGTGGCACACGTTAAGGCCCTAGGAAGCGTTCGCAGCCTCGTGCAAGCTTGTGACAATTGTTGGCAATGAAGGAGGAGCTCGTGACAAGTGTTGCCAAGACACAACCAGGCAACCCATTAGCAAGGCCTTGGGAAGTGTTTGCTGCCTCGTGCAAGCTTGTGACAATTGTTGGCATGGAAGGACAAGGTCGTGGCGAGTGCTACAGGAACAAGCGTTAGTAACCCATTCCAAACTTGTGGCAAACATTTGGAAGGCCTTAGGCAGCGTTATCTGCCAAGTGCAAGCTTGTGACAAATGTTGACAACAAATGACGAGCTCGTGACAAGTGTTGCTAAGACACGAATGCCAAGGTTGTGACAAGTGTTGGAAAGGCCTTGGAAAGCGTTGGCAGCCTAGTGCAGGCTTTTGGCAATTGTTGACAACGAAGGGCGAACCCCTGGCAAGCGCTGCAAAGGCACATTGGCAACCATGCCAAGCTTGTGGCAAGCATTGGAAAGCCCTAGGAAGCATTGGCAGTCAGGTGCAAGCTTGTGGCAATTGTTGGAAAACTAAAGGCGAGCTCGTGGGAAGTGTTGCCTAGGTACGAACAAGCGTTGACAACCCATACCAAGCTTGTGGCAACTATTTGGAAGGCCTTGGACAGTGTTGGCAACCTCGTACAAGCTTATGGCAATTGTTGGTAATGAAGGGCGAGCTCGGCAAATTTTGCCTAAGCACGAACGAGCCTTGGCAACCCATGCCAAGCTAGTGGCAAGTGTCTAGAAAGCCCTGGAAAGAGTTGGCAACCTAGTGCAAGCTTGTGGCAATTGTTGGCAATGAAGGACGAGCCCGTGGCAGGTGTTACCAAGGCACGAACAAGCATTAGCAATCCATGACAAGCTTGTGGCACACATTGACAAGGCCCTGCATTCGCAACCTCGTGCAAGCTTGTTGCAATTGTTGGCAACAAAGGGCAAGCTCGTGGCAAATGTTGCCTAGGCATGAACAAGCCTTGACAACCCATGCCAAGCTAGTGGCAAGTCTCTGAAAAGTCCTGAAAAGAGTTGACAGCCTAGGGCAAGCTTGTGGCAATTGCGAAAATCCTGTAAGGTTACTGGTTATGTGTTGTTATGGCTACGTCTTCAGTAGGAAATGAAGGAAGGCTGTGTTGAAGGAAGTGATTTTGTGAAGAAAGGTCTACAGCCAAGCTTTTGAGACTGTCGACTTGTTAATCTCAATATGAAAGAAGACTGCTTTCATGTTTTGCTATAATCCGGATCAGTGTCGATCAAACCTGTAGCTATACATTGCCAGCTATTGTCGGACCGCTCCATAATGAGGCATCGCACCCAGGGGCTTTACTTCATGATGGTTGAAGGCGGGTTTCCGCCCTTGTTGGTGTCATATCACCCATGCAAGCTTGGTAGGCTGATGGGTCCTTGCCTGAAAATCTGAATGACCACAGTTAAGTTGAGATTTATTGCTAATTCATTTAATTATATATCTTTTTTCTTCACTATGCAAATTTACTTTCTTTCATTTATTCTTATTATAGATATTGTTCTATCTCCTTCATTTGTTACATATTGTTATTGTATAATCATCATTCAATTTCAAAGTATGATGTAGTTGAGTGGTGCTTGATGCACCCCCTCTAAATTGCCCTTACCACAATCTACAATCTGAAACCTACATTTTGACATCAAATTAAAATGTGACATTCCATCACCTAAAAAGAACACACTTCACAGAAACAAACAAAGACCAAGAAAAAAAAACAAATTACTCACACAAGTGTAGCTATTGAAGCAAAGCACCCTGTGTAAAAATCAAGTGATTGCTCTGTTCTGCCAATTGGCCAATAGAAGTTAGGGATGACAGAGAGAAAAAAATAAAAGTGGGGGACAAGGTGAATAATGTTTAAACAATAACACAAAATAAATATGAAAATAAATTAAAAAACAAACTAAGACAAAAACAGAAAAAATAAGTTATCAATAAGAAAAATAAGAGATAAAAATATGTATAATAAAATAATATAATGAACAAGATAGGGAATCAAGAGAAAGATAAAAAGCAAGTTAAAAATATAACGGTAAATAGCTAGCTCGAAGTAAAAATATCTTTGATTATTGTTAAATTTACCTGGTCAACAACAAGTATGATGTAGTGAGTGGCGCTAGATGAACCCCTCCACAATCTACAATTCATCAAATTAAAATGACAAATTAATTATCCCACATTCCAACACCCAGAAACACACTTCATGAAAACAGACAAGACCAAGAAAAACCAAAAACACAAACAGAACAGACTCAAACTCACATGTCAGACTATAGCTACTAAGCAGAGCACCAAGTGTAGATTTCTCTACCCCACCATTGTCAGAACATTGGCCAATAGAAGTTAGGGATGACAAAGAAAGAAAAAAATGAAGTAGGAGACAAGGAGGTGCTGAAGTCATAAGCAAAATAATGAAGGAAGAAAAAATGATGATTCTCAGACATGACATGTCTAAAGGATTGAAAAGAAGAGCAAACAAAAGGGTTCAACCAGGAATGAGAAAATGGGTGAATGCCATGTGTCTTGAAATAAAACAAATATCATTCATATGAAAAAGATACAAAACCAACTGTATTAAGCAATAATTATTAGGTAAAATAATTAATTGAAAATACAATCACTAACAAGACAAAATTTATAGAAACAAAATCCATAAAGAACAAACATGAAGACCAAAAATAAGTAAAAATAAGTCTTGAAAGTGAATTGTAATCAAAGGAACAACATCATCAAATAATGTTTATACAATAACACACAATAAATTAATAAATAAACTAAGACAAAAACAAAAAAAATATCAATAAGAAAAATAAGAGCTAAAAAAATGTATAATAAAATAATATAATAAACAAGATGGGGAATCAAGTGAAAAAGAGAATGATAAAATAACAAACCAAAATTATACAATAAAGAACCAATTATATTAAATAGTACCTATTAGAAAGCAAAAAAAATAATAATAAAAATTGCCTTTGCCGCTGACAAATAATATCACATATTCCATCACTGACGAATAATATTCATAAAAGGATACAAAACCAACTGCATTAATAATAATTAACAATTAATCAAAAATACAATCACTAATAAGACAAAAATAATAAATGTTCTATTGTTGAATTGAACAATATTATCAAATAAATAAAAGTTGAATAATGATTATACAATAACACAAAATAAAAATAAATTAATAAATAAACAAAGTCAATAAGAAAAATAAGAGAAAGTATGAGGATCAAGTTAAAAAAAGAGAAATGACAAAATAACAAGCCAAAATTGTATTGAATAATACCTATTTAAAAGAAAAAATTTAAAGTGAAATCAGTAAAATCCCATCAAGTTAAAAAAAGAATGGCAATTAGCTAGCTTTAAGAAATTATAAAATTTATGATGTACCTGATCAAGAATAGTATGATATAGTTTAAACACTTATTTTTGTAAAGATTAAGTGACAAAAACCAAGGAAAATGAGGGTGACAAATAGGTATGAAATATCACTCATCAAAATCCCCCACACATAGCTATTGCACTCCTGGACAAAATTTCAAGAAGTTAAAATATATATATATATATATATATATAGAAAACATAAATGAGTTCATCATGCTCAAAATGATGATTATGCCAATTCAATTCTCCATGATCAACCTGAAATGATCCTCATGCAACTAGAATATTCAGAATGCAAACCTAGTAAACTTGGATAGGCAAATAACAACACAGGGAAAAGTGTTTACTCTCAACTCACTAGTGTTTAGGGGTAAATTTTCACTCAAGTCCACTTATCCAATCATTCTACCATAGGCTTGTAAAAATTCTAAATCTCCACCACTTATCAGCAAAATGCATGCATGAATCAAAAGGTCTTTCATTTGGTTGTAATGTAAAGGGTGGAAAGTGGATGTAAGAATGCATGTGGAAAGGAAAAAGGTATAACACATGTACACATTTATCCAGCAAACCAATGACATGGGATTCATAAGCATGAGCTAGGTTCAAGACATGGAAATTATACAATAATACTATAAATTAAGAGCAAAGTGATTCATAACCAAGCAAGCAATAACTCTTTTTTCTTCTTTTTCCTGGTTTTTTCTTTCCATTTTTTTAAACATTTTTTCACATTGCCTATTGCCTTTTTCTCTCTTCTTTTTTGACAATCTTTTCTTGACTTTTTCGCCTTGTTCTCTTTTCTTTTTCTTCCTAGCTGTATCGCCCTTGTTCCTTTTCTTTTTGACAATCTTTTCTTGGCTTTTTCTCCTTGTTTTCTTTTCTTTTTTTTTTTATGGCTATTGCAAAACAATCATTTCAGCTTTCACCTTCAATTCATTCAAATTCATATCAAATATTTTATACAATTCAAAACATCCAAAACTTGAATACTAGACATGCAAATGAATCCCAACAATAATAAATATAGCATAACATGCATTCCTAGAAAGCAAGAGGGTGTAAATAATGAATGGAATGAAAGAAAATAATCAACAGGCCCAAAGTGGCTAGCAAAGGATATAATCATGTTAGGTTGGCTATTTGGCTAGACTGGCTATTTTATACGAATGCCTTGATCATTTTCACAATGCATATGCAAAAGTAGGCTTGATAAAGAATTAGAACAAGTTCTGGAGAATGAAATGGAATAAGTGGAAAATGCACACTAGAAAGGAATCAATATAGGTTCAAAATAACCTTCCATCAGGGCTATGTTATCCCCTAGCTCAAGCAAACCAAGTAAGAACATTCTATCCTATCCTAGCTACACTTGAAACAGCCAAGTCTAACACTTCAAATCTCATTGGCATCTCATCAAACTAAGAATTTTTATATCAAAACAACTGTTTTTTAAATTTTTTTAAAAATTTTGGCCAAATGACCTAAAACACACTTCCCCCCACACTTAAATGCTACATTACCCTCAATGCAAATAGACTTATCAACCTAAATGAAAGCAACACCTAAGGGAAAGAAAGCTTCAAAATGACAAAACCTAAATGCAATGGATGATTTTTTTTTCTACTGGATTACACCCCCCCAGACAATTCCCAATCACAAAAATCAACTAGCAATATTTTGGGAAAGAAAAATTGAAGGAGATGATACAACCTAATTTGAAGCACTTCAAGCACTTGAAGTTGAAGGTGTGATCCATAACAAGCAACTTGCAATCCTTCAAGAGATGCTTGACATCAATATTCCTTCTTGAATTACCCAGTGGCTTGGGATCAATGGGTAATGGATCCAAGATATAAAATATAAAATAAATCAGTTCCTGACATTAATAAAAATAAACTAACTCCTTAGAGAACCATTCAAAAATGCGCTTACAAATTTTTTTAGTTAAAAAGCACTTGCAATGATTCCAAACAATTCCTTACTGCTCTTTGGTGGAGGAGCGTGTTCATAAAAAAGACTCAAAACTCATTTAAAAAAAAATCCATAAACATTTGAAATTACACATCAGTTGCATCTTCTAAGCTCTACAATAGCATTCAAGAACTTATTTAAACCCCCTAGTATATTACCAAATTAAACATATCAAATACACAAATACATCGATAAAATAATGTTGGGAAATTACAAATTAAACATATTAAATAGACAGATACATTGATAAAATAATGTTGGGGAATTACAGATACCTTTTTAACCAAATCAGTTATGGGACTTTCCATTTTCTCTTGGGGCCTCAATAGCTCTGTTTTAACAGGGAAAACCTGAAATGAAAATAAGCATCATTTACTTCTAGCTAAAAGGCATAATAGAATAAAAGGGCCGTCAAAGAACAATCTCTTGCATGAAAAAAATTTGACCATAAAGCTACTTGTGATAAGGATCCAAGTCAGCTTAGGAGACCACTAATAACTTATCATCGTAGAAAGAAGAGGAAGATAGTTGAAACTGATGCTGTCATGCATGTTTTAAGGGATTTATCTGATTTAAATTAATTATTGCTGTTATTTTAATTGTTATTCTGTTTTAAGTATTAGTTGCTAAATAATAGGACCTCAAGGTTGTTAGGAAGGTTCCTGCATAGTAGTTCCTGATTTTTAGGCTAGTATCTTGCATTATTTGAATTATTCAGTTTTACTCCTATATTTTAAATATCCAAGCTCTCATACACAGCAGGATATGAATGAAAAATAAACCCATTACTCCTTTGAAGATTCTCCTACTTGGCTGTTAAGTTATTTAGAGTGAGATCCTCGCTCTGGCTAACTTAGTAGATTACTCTTCCTAATCCCTACTATTCTAAGTTCTTATCAATTTGGTATCCAAGCTACGTTCGATCAACATGGTGACCACACGTTCAAGCAACAAAACTATAGATTCAAATGCCACTTCCTCCAATAACCCCCCACGCAATGAATCCACTGTAAACCCATTTTCAGATGACCTATTAACAGTAATTGCTTCCAAATTAGAGACGCTTGGATTTGTTGAAAGAAAAGGTAGAGGCACTTGAGGCTTCTGTAAATGGTAGAGGCAGGCGAACTATGGAAGGTCATTATAGGCACTCTCATTAGGAGGAAGACAGTGAAGATGATTTTGACAAAAGAGGCCCACGACCACCATATACAAAAATGGATTTTCCAAAATTTAGTAGAGGGGACCAACGAGGCTAGATTTTGAAGGCTGAAAAATTTTTCCAGTATTATCAAACACCAGAAGACTTGAAGGTAGATGTTGCTTCCATGAATTTAGAGGGAGATGCACTGGATTTATTCTCTTGGATTAATTCAGCACGCACCTTACTTTACTAGGATGATTACTAGGATGAACTCATGAGGGCTTTGCAAGAGCACTATGGACCGCCTAAATTCCAGAATCCTAATGAGCACCTTTGTTCTATCAAGCAAACGAGATCTATTCAAGAATATAGACAAGAATTTGCCAAGTGTGTACCCGAGTTTCTCACTAGCCAAAACATTGCCTTATTGGAGTTTTTTTAATTGGCTTAAAGGAAGAATTGAGAGTTGATGTGCGAATGCCACATACTGTGTTTAAGGCAGTAAGTCTTGCCCTAGAATACGATAAAATGTCTCAACTTCAACATGGGCCCAAGCCCACAACTTCTTATGATCAAAATCAGTCCAATTTTTATTTCAGCCAACAAAATAACTCTGCACGTGACTCACAAGGGACAGCTTCAGCATTTACACCAAAAGAACTTAGGAGCTCTAACGCGTCATCTTCAAACCTCCATCCAACAAGCACAACGCTGATTAGACTTGCTCTCTCGGACTTCGAACGGCAACACTGCAGGGATAAAGGTCTCTGCTTCCGTTGTGGGGATGTTTTTCAGCCTGGGCATCGCTGCAAAACCTCTTCTCTCTCTTATGAAGATCGACGAGGATGGCCAACCACTATCTGAGTAAAACGAAGCTGTTACAAAAGCTGAAGATGAGATTCCAGAAACTATAGAGATCTCGTTTAATGCGATACTAGGCAATAACACTGCAACAACTATGAAACTCGGTTAGTGCAAAATCGTGATGTCTTGCTACTTGTGGATAGTGGATCCACACATAATTTCATTTTTGATTTATTGGTTCAAGAACCAAGCTTGCCTACTTGCTCTATGTCCATTTTTGGAGTTCAAATTAGAGATGGCAAAATTGTTCACTGCAACAAGGTATGTAAAGAAGCGGAAGTAAAACTTGTAGGCTTAACTCTTAAGCAAGACTCCTACCCCTTCTCTCTTGCGGGAACAGATTTAGTCCTAGAAATTAAGTGATTAGCCTCATTGAACACAATCCAAGCCAACTGGAATGAAATGTTTTTTTTTTTGGATTGATGGTAAGAGGTATAAGCTTCAAGGAGTGCCTCCATCCACCAACCAAAAGGCAAGTTTACACTCAATGTTTTCTTCTGAGCTTAAATTGAGATCACTAGATGCTCAGTCAATAGATGTGGATGAGCTCATGGTGGAGTTTGATAGTTTGTTTAATGAACCCACCACCTTGCCGCCTTTTAGAGATCATTATCATGCCATCCATCTCCTACTGGGGGCTCAACCTCCTAACTTGCGTCCTTATCGCTATCCTTACTTCCAGAAGACTGAGATTGAGCAACAAGTAGATGAATTGTTATAGAAAGGCTTCATACAGCCAAGTTCAAGCCCTTTTGCTAGTCCAGTCTTATTAGTAAAGAAAGATTTTGTGCATACTATAAGGCTTTGAACTAGATCACGGTCCCAAATAAATACCCAATTCCCAACATTGATGAGCTTTCAAAAGAGTTACATGGTGCCACTTATTTCTCTAAGATCGACCTTCACTCCGAGTACCACCAAGTTCGAGTCCTACCAGTTGACATTCACAAGACAACATTCAGGACACATAGTGGACACTATGAATTTGTCATCATGCCTTTCAAACCAACAAACACCCCTGCTACTTTTCAAGCAGCTATGAATGATCTTTTTCGCCCTTATCTTCAAAAGTTTGTACTAGTTTTCTTTGATGATATCCTAGTCTATAGTCCCACTTCAAAGCAGCATGAAGAGCACCTCCAAATAGCATTCACCACCCTGCAACAACAACATTACCATGCCAACTTTAAGAAGTGTGAATTTGGACAGACTTGTGTATCCTTCTTGGGCATAAAGTTTCAGCACAAAGAGTAGAAACATACTTTGAAAAGATAAGCACTGTGAGTGAGTGGTCAAAACCTACCAATGTGACCAAGCCTCATGGCTTCCTAGGGCTTACAGGCTATTGCTGACAGTTTGTCATGAACTATGGTATTATTGCTCATCCCCTTACTGAATTAACTAAAAAGAATGCTTTTTGCTGGTCACCTGAAGCACAGAGAGCTTTTGAGAGGCTTAAATGTCATCTTATTATTGCTCCTGTTTTAAAACTTCCTAACTTTACTGCTGAGTTTGTTGTAAAATGTAATGCCTTCATGGATGGTGTTGTGGCAATTCTTATGCAGAATGACCATCCCATTGCTCTTTATAACAAAGGGCTATCTTTCTCTAATAGGTTTCAATTTGCTTATGATCAAGAGCTCTTGGCGTCAGTATTAGCACTCCAAAAATGGCGTCATTACTTATTGGGGAGGCATTTTACAATGAGGACTGATCATAGCAGTTTCAAGAATTTGCTACAGCAAAGAATTTTAACAAATACCCAACAACGCCTCATCCTTAAACTCCTTTCCTTTGATTTTACTCTTGTGTATAAGGCTGGAAAAGAAAATATTGGGGCTGATTCACTGTCCAGGAGGCCACAACATGCTGATTTTCTCACTATGGTGATACCTGTACCATTGAAGTATCTAGAATTGCAGCAGGCTTTGATAGCTGAACTCATTTACAGCTGCTATCATTGCTGCGTTGAAAGAAAATCCAAGCTCTCACCCTGGTTACAGCTTGGTTGAGCAGAAATTGTATTTTAATGGGCGCTTGGTCATTCCCCAAAGCTCCTCTCCTCACTCCAAGCTGCTACAAGAGGCACATGTGACGCCTTCTGGGGGTCATGGGGGCTTCTTAAAAACTTTAAAGCTTCTATCAAATACGGTTTACTGACCCAAAATGAAACATGATGTGAAAGCTATAGCACAGCAATGCTTTACTTGTCAGAAGAATAAGTATGAAACTCTATCTCCTGCTGGTTTTTTTTGCAGTTTTTACCTATTCCTACCCAAATTTGGGAAGATATTTCCCTTGATTTTATTGTGGGGTTGCCCAAATCTGGTGGCTTGGACACTATATTGGTGGTAGTTGTTAGGCTGAGTAAATACTACAATGTTATTCCCCTATCACATCCTCATACTGCAAAATCTGTGGCCACTCGTTTTTGTAAAGAAATTGTTCGTTTGCATGGCAAACCTCATTACATTGTTTCAAATAGGGACTCACTTTTCTTGAGTGCCTTTTGGCAAGAATTGTTCAAATTAAGTCAAACTCACATTCAAATGAATACTACCTACCACCCACAGAGTGATGGGCAAATTGAAGTGGTCAACCGTTGTCTTAAGACTTGCCCAAGGTGTTTTGCACATGAACAGCCACATTCTTGGAATAAGTTTTTATGTTGGGCTGAATTTTCATTCAACAGCAGTTTCCATGTTGGCACAACACTACTCCCTTCAAGGTGGTGTATTGTAGGGACCCACCTCCCCTTCATCCTTTCATTAAAGGTGAAACTCATATTGATGACCTTGCTGTACAATTGGAAACTAGAGACCAAATGCTGCAACTGCTCAAGGATAATTTGAACAAAGCTCAACACCAACTGAAGATGTATGCTAACCATCATCCGCATGAGCTCTCTTTTGAGGTAGGAGATACAGTTTTCTTACAGATTCAGCCCTTCAGGCAACGCTCACTGTCACACAAGAATCATGACAAGCTCTCACCTAGGTTTTTTGGGCCTTATAGCATAGTTTGCAAGGTGGGACCAAAGGCTTATGAACTGAAGCTCCCTTCAACAGCTAAAATTCACCCAATTTTTCATGTCTCATTATTGCGAGGAGCTCAGGGATGCCTCCTCTGGACCCTCTAGCTGAATTGCCACTCTCAACGGATTTTGAACTCATTTTGGCACCTGAAACAGTACTATCTCATCACTGGAAGGGACCTCATTTGGAGTTATTGATCCAGTGGGAATCCAGACCAAAGGATGAATCAAGTTGGGAAGATTATGATCTCTTTGCACAGCAATTTCCAACCTTCCACCTTGAGGACAAGTCATTTTTTCAGGGGGGAGTAATGATAAGGATCCAAGTTAGCTTAGGAGACCACTAATAACTTATCATCGTAGAAAGAAGAGGAAGATAGTTGAAACTGATGCAGTCATGCATGTTTTAAGAGATTTATCTGATTTAAATTAATTATTGCTGTTATTTGGATTGTTATTTGAATTTTTATTCTGTTTTAAGTATTAGTTGCTAAATAATAGGACCTCAAGGTTGTTAGGGAGGTTCCTGCGTGTTAGTTCCTAATTTTTAGGCTAGTATCTTGCATTATTTGAATTATTCAGTTGTACTCCTTTATTTTAAATATCCAAGCTCCCATACACAGCAGGATATGAATGAAGAAGTAAACCCGTTACTCCTTTGGAGATTCTCCTACTTGGCTGTTAAGTTATTTAGAGTGAGATCCTTGCTCTGACTAACTTAGCAGATTACTCTTCCTAATCCCTACTATTCTAAGTTCTTATCAACTTGTCAGCATAAGGGAAATTTCTCAAGCAGTACCAAAGTCAAGTGAGTAATTATTTTTTGAGCTTAAATCAATTCCTAAGAATTAACGAAAGGTTAAAAAAAATCAAGAAGAATATGGAAAAAAAAAAAGGTTAAACATATTGATGCAACTGTTTACAGCTAGACCAATACATCACGAATGTAAGGAGAATATTTTCTTTCTGACCAAAAATCTGCAATGATATTAATATTAATCCAGTAGGGTAAAACTGCCCAAATGAGTGAGGAGACTTTGGAAAAGACCAAGTTACCCAATGAGATTTTTAGATGGAATTTTTCAGTGTGAATAATCACAAACTACCAAATTGAGAGTGAAAAGAGGCCAGCTGTTACATTAACTTGACTGTCAATTTACAATTGATTGGAAGGTCATCCCATGCTTAGCATCCTCATATGCCGCTGCCTGCAATTCTTCATAGCTAATATCACCAACAATGTCACAAGGAGCGCTGCATCCAAAAAATTTAAGTCAAATTTTATTTTACCGAGCTTTTTTTTCCCATTCAAGCAAAAGAGAATTGGAGTGTTGTTTGCTGAAGTAAACTCAAAAGAGAATCAGAGTATTGTTTCCTGAAGTATACTCTAAAAAACATAATTTATCACCACAGTTGTCAGAAAATGCATGAGCATAGCTTTCTATGCCGCGTCTTGAGATGAAAATGGAGGTTAAACCTTGTTTTCCTCTCAAGTAAGTTCACAATGAACTTGGTTCCATACATACTACAGACATTGACCACAAAGTCCACATAATAAAACATGCCAGTGAGTATGATATTGTTTTCTTTGAAGTAATGGATTGGTTTTTTTTTTTCAGACCAATAAAAAAAATCCATTACTACTTATTACCCTATTTGATGGCTAACAAATAAAGAATTTCTTGCTTCAACCACGTATATGATGCCGATCAACAGGGTCAAAATGCAATAGCCCCAACTCATGTTGAAGTTCCAACTCATATGCCTAAGCACACAAGTTTATTACAAGGGGACGGAGATCAAGCATTTAATTGTGGTTTAGCAAATACTATTAAGACTAAACACATGCTAAATTATATGTTTTAAACTTTTAATACCAAATCAGCTTTCTATTCTGGCAGCAAATTAACATCTCATACACTATAGAGTATTCAATGTAAGAAATCACTGCTCACAAAGGAACAATGTAAGTTAAACCCAATTCAAATATATCAAAAGATATATTCAGTGCTCTTCTATATATTTGACCACATCCAACAATCAATCATAACACCCACAAATAAAAGACTATTAGCAAGTTTATATTAATCATAAGCCCAAAATAAAAACTGTTGACCATTCACCATTAAATGAAGGAATCTGAGATGTAATCCAATCAACCAAACTTTGTGAAGCAATACAGACACAATATAAAATCAAGTACATAATACAAACAACATTCACAAGTTTCCAAAAGAGGGTGCTGCGGTTCTTCTCGATGTCCAAAAGAAAATGATGAGCATGAAAACCATATTTGAAGAGCACAATGTAAAATGATTCTATTTAGACTATAGTGAAGAGTTTTGGTTGTGGTGCACTGTAGAAGTAAAGGAAGGATGATGCAGAGAGAGAAAGACTTAAAGTTTAAAAACTAATGAAGAATGGAAGGAAAATCGACAGAAATGACCAAGCTTTGTATCTATTGAATGCTATCATTCGGTAGGGTAATTGAAGCATAGAGGAAGAGAAAGGATAATTTTTTTAGCAAAATATAAGTGCATTAACCGTGAGAGATGTTGGATCAATTACCATTCTTCACTCCTCCCAAATCCTTTCCCCCATCGCAAATTCTTCTTCCAAAGGTTAATTTAATGGAGAAATCCTAGATGAAGGAGGAAAACAAACGAACAAGTAATTAAGAACAATTGATCAGAACTTTGGGGGGGGGGAATAAAAAAGCATGGCAATATGACTGAAGAAGAAAAATAAAGAAGAACAGCGGAGAAGACAGGGATTATTGGCTTCTATATTCTGATATAGATCGTTAATGGGCAAAAGCGACAAGATATTTAAACAACCTGAAGGGGTCAGAGTGGATGTCGATCTCATTCTCATTTGTCCTCCGCCTCCCTTGATGACCCTCACCGCCAACCAAGAACAACATGAACTGGGTCACAGATGGCACTTCAAATAGACGCGCACTGTCCCCTTCACCTTCTTAGTGCTGCCTTCGGTTGTGACCGAATCAAATACATGTACACCCCCTGTCTCTTGCTTAGGACATTCTAGAAGAGAGAGTGGAAGGAATGAAAGTGGCGGACAGGTGATTAGGAGGGAAAATCGACGCACATTTGCCACTAACATCGACGCGCATTTGCCACCACCTTCATCGTTCATCGCACAAAGAGAACACAAACTCACAATTTCCTCCTTCAAAATCCTCAAACTTGCCTTAGATCCCAGTCGCCTCTGCCTCAGATCGTTCAACCGTTCTACCGAAGACCAATATCCCAAAATTGACATCAACCCTCTTTGAGAATGCCCACACACAAAACCGAATTGCCCAGTGCACAAACGCACCGAGCCAAACGAAACCCTCCCTCACACTCGGCCTGTGCCGAGAAAAGATTGCCATAGACGGCATCGCTCCGCCGTGCGGAGAACCCTCCGAAAACGAGGCGAGGGTTTAAAACCCTAGCAAGGCATGAGACCCCAGCCAATCGTTTCCAAATGACTGAGTCCCAGTCTTCAAGAATCACGCCGCAAATACCGTCAATTATTTGCGCCTCGCTTTGGTTACATGATAGCAGCCACTAATAACAGCTTGGCAGAATCGCGCAGATGGGCTCATCACTCATGATTGGAAATAAAAAGCCCTCAATGCAAAGGGAAGGAAATAAATAAATAAAAGAAAGCCCAACAGAATTATGGTTGAACGGTAAATCATCATCATCTTAAATTGAAGGCTTTACCATTAACTTGAATTTGAATAATTTTTATCTTTAAATTTTGAGCCCAAGATTCACTGAAATTTAGTTTTCTAATTTACTTAATTGTTATTAATAATAATTAATTTTTATTAAAAAATAATACCTCATTTTATTCCATAATCATTCACACTGTTCAATTTAAATATTATTATTATTATTATTATTATTATTATTATTATTTGTATGCAAAAGATATTATAAACGCATGCGCACTAAGACTTCTGTTTTTATATGCAAGAATAGATATTTAGCCTCCTTTCACAAAACACTTGTTGGCTATGTGTGCTATAGATTTGTCAGAAGTTTTCCCTTAAGACAGTTAGCTTTAAAAAAATAAAATAAATGCACGTCTATCTATGAAATGCTAGAGAGAGAAGCTCTACCCTCTCTCTAGTTTCCTGGAGAGAAGGTTTACTTCTCCCTTGTCTTTCTCTTCTTGTCTCTTGATCCAGTGTTTACTCTGCTCTACTCTACCCTACTTCATGATCACCAAACAAGCAATCAATCCAAACTTTATCTTTTCAACTACACAATCATATAAAGAGTCTATGAATCCACCTGCGTCCAAGGAGAAACTTATTTATTGCACAGAAACAACTCTAAAGCAAATGATGTGATGATCGATAAAGAAACAGAAGCTCAACAACATTCACATCTAGAAACTCAACATCATTCACAAATCCAGACTCAACAGATAAGCATGGACAGCGATGTGAATCATCAAGACCAACAAATAGAAGTGCAATCACATGATGGCCCTGCTGAAAATGTAAACCATAATAAAACTTCAATGCCTCAAGGAATTGAAGCTCCTATCTCTTATAAGGAGTCACTGATAGGCTACAATGGTTGCTATGGAATCAAAACTGGAAAGGAATCTAACCATAGAAACGAAGCACTTGTAAAAGAACTAGAGACAGATTGGTCACCATCTAAAAGAACAAAAAAACTAATACACCAGCACCCAACTCTCCAAATCTCTAATGAGGAATGGAAGAATATATGCTTGTTATGGATGGATGCCATAGTCATCAATACTCTGGGATTACATCTCAATCCTAAATCTCTAAAGCCCAGGTTAGCTAAAATGTGGCAACTAAGAGATTATGAATTGATTGATCTGGTTAATTGTTATTACATTATTAAGAACCAATGATCAATCTACCTATGATAAAATCCTGAACGGTGGCCCTTGGACAATTTTTGACCACTGTATTCTTGTGCAACATTGGGCACCCACTTCAATCCGAACTCAAATATCTTAGGCAAGGTCGTACTATGGGTCAGATTATCTAATATCCCCATACAATGCTATGATAAAGAAATTCTATGAAGATTAGGAAATTGTATTGGAAAAAACTCTGAAAGTCAATTCCAACTCTTTATTTGAGTCTGATTCTAAAGACAAACAGGGGAAGACGGAAAGAGGGAAGTTCGTGAGAATTAGTGTTGAAATTGATCTCCAAAAAAATCGGTACCCAAGCTATTGATCAGGGATGAAATTATATAACGTAGAATATGAAAGTTTAAATCTAATTTGCTTTGGTGTGGATGCTATGGGCATAACAAAAATATTTTCCCCCACATAACCTAAGAACAAAAATGAAAATAGATCTACAGAAGGAAAACATCCTATCGGGCAAAACAGCACCAGCAACAGTAACCAAAGGTACTCGAAGAAGCCAAGATGAAAATCTTAGTCAAGCACCCCGGACTCACCGAAAAATAATCTGACCTGCTAGAAA
>NW_026556642.1:0-33456 GCF_029017545.1 Prosopis cineraria
TAATTTTTCTACGCCGTGGACCGGACAAAGATTGTATCCGTGCCATTAATGAAGGGGACAACCTCTTTGATTCCCCACTCATCTTGCAGATACATGTGTCTCTCTCTCTCTCTCTCTCTCTTGTGATAACATCTCTTCTTCACTCATAATATTACTCATCTGTGTGCTTCTCTTTATACTGCACCAATATAAAAAACCCTTGTATATATCACCCTACTCACTAATCTCTTTCTTTTCATATCTCTCCGTTCTGTAAAGTAAAGCATCGATCTCCCTCTCTCAGCCACCATGAGTTTCCACCCAAATACTTCTCTTCACTTGAATATCCCAGACGACAATAATGCTCCATTACTGAATCTGAATCTTCTTCTTGAACCTTCCTCTTCTTCTGCTTCTTCATGTTCAATTACAGCTTCCAATTCCAAGGAGCCCAGGATTTTCTCTTGCAATTATTGCCAGAAAAAATTCTACAGCTCTCAAGCTCTAGGAGGTCACCAAAACGCTCACAAGCTTGAACGCACCCCTAGCCAAGAAAAGCAGAGAGCTACTAAGCAGTTCGATTTCTTCCATGGAACCTTATCACAATAACAGTGGTGGATCGGCAGGATCGGACCACCAGCACCACTTGAGCTTCAATGCATCGAACCATCTTAGCAATTGGGTCAGGTCGTCGCAGGAGGCGCTGGGCGTGTTCGTGAACCAAGGTCACGGCGGAAGGACGACGAGAGATTTTAGCTATGGTTCCAAGGAAATTGTTCAGGAGGATATTAGCCAGCTTGACCTCTCATTAAGGCTGTAATGAAGTTCATGATATGTGGGAAAAGCGCTATTGATGATGATGAGTGTGTTACCTTTATTATGGTTAGTACTTACTTGGCTTGTTTGTTTCTATATTGTAAGCACATATGGGAGAATTTTATGTATTATTGAAACATATATAAGAGACATATTCTTTTAGAGATGGAGAGACGTTTGGTTGAATAAAAGCAAGCAACAAAACAAAAGTAAGAGGCCCCATAACACAGGTTATTCTATTATATATGATGATCGATACATATGTGTGGGCTTTTGGTTTTATAACAGTTCCATTCCACTATACATAGTTTTAAGGAAGATTCCGATAAGTCACATTTGGCGTTAATAGGGTAATAACAACAGTGAAGACGCACAATAATGATCAAAGCTTGAGGAGTGCCCACAATTGCATAGTTATGGAGTCATGTGGAGATGGTCGGTCATTGCATAGGATCTGTTTCCCTTTCCCCTTGCAGATACAGCATATCAACTATATATAGATCCAACCACTAATGCATTATATATATAAATACACACACGAGAAGTGATTGGTGTATATATCTGACATGCTTACGTACATGTTCATGCAATATTTTGTTCAAAAATTTACTTCTGCATATTTCTCTCTTTTAATTAATTAATGCATTAAAGAACCAGAACTTGATTTATTGTTGCAGCTGCGAGTTGTGGTGTTTAATCTCCTTGTCTCTGCTCTCTGTGGATAAGCTATTTATCATGTGTTTGCTTTGAACCCACCAAATATAGGACCACGTAATTCAGAGGTGTTTTAATTTCAAGCATGCTCATGTGAGCTCTTTGAAAATTCAAAATTCATTATTAATATCTGCTTCAGGGAGCTATCAGAGTTCTTGAAAGCAAATAATTCTTGCTTTTGGGAGTTATAATGAGTCTTTTACAAAAAGAAGTTGTAAAGGAAGAGGAAAACAGGTGTCAAATATAATAAGCCTAAGCTAAAGTTAGATATCACCAGCAAAATTCATCTGGCCAATGAAATAATGGCCTTGAATGAACTCAGCAGAGTCATGTTATACTTTTGCCCAAAAGAGTTTTTTGTTGAATTACAAAATATCAATAGATATACTAGATGTTTTCATGCATCTAATTAAGTTATCTTATTCAATATTCTACAACATAATATCGTGGATATAGAATGAAAAATCATGAAATTAAATTTTAAGGGAAATAACCATGGAAGTGTCATGGCTATCGACTGGGTGATGTTTTAGGGTCAGGCTTCTCTCTTGATCTTTTCCAAAATGTGCACATAAATAAACATGCTTTGTGTGTATTTGAAGGGATAAGACCACTTGATTATGATATAAAATTTGGACCACTGCTTCTCTTGTAATATAAAAAATATCATATGTTTACAAAGGTTGAAAATACAAATTAAAGTGGCTACTTTGACAACAAATTTCATGATTCTAAATTATTTGAAAAATAATTAACAAAACCGGTTAAAAATAGTTTGAACTCATCAAAAATTTTTTCTTTTACATCTCTTAATTTTTTGGAAATGAAATTTTTTATATTTATTTATTTATATATATATATAGAATTTAATCATTAGCTTTGTATAAAAAATTGTGTATATATATATATTTTAAATGCATATATTTATTTAATTATAAACTATTATATATCGACACCTTATATATATTTATTTATTAATATGATCACTCCAACGACCTAATTAAAATAATTGCAAATATTAACATTTGATATGAAAAAGTGTAAAGTTAAAAATATATAATCAGAAGAGGAAGCAGAGAAAATTGAATCAAAAGGAAGGAAATGATCCACAGAAGATGCATGCTGTAATCCCTTAATTCTGCTGTTTTCACACAGTAAGAATGGTAAGGAAATGACAGTATTGTGTGGATATCAAATGCATCCAATTTCAAATAGTAAAGTTACTGAGCCAAGACATATGCAACAAATTTAAACCAGACAAGGATTGTTACCAAGTACCATGAAAACCCTCATTGTGGGTACGACATGGTCGGCCATAATCACAAGTTATAGGGATAGTGCAAATATTAGGTGCCTCTTTAAGGTTATAATCCTAGCTAAGCTAGTCCTCCATCACCACTTGATGACCCCCCCTCCCTCTCTCAGTTTAGTTTCAGATAATAATAATCTCATCATCAATCAGATTATCTGTATTTCTTCGTGCTTCTGTGGTCCATCCATTAGTTCTTGACTATAAGACTAGAGCTCCAATACGAGTCCTTCATGTGGGGCACTAATAATGAATGTGGGAGAATTCTAGCTATATAGCTTAGACTTGAGTTCTCTTCTTTACAGCTTTGGGTAAAAAGGAAACAAGTCTTTCTTGTTCCTGTTATATATATAGATGGCAACATGTGATTATTTAGATATAGCTTGTATATATGTGTTTTAGTTTCTGCAACACTATAACTTGAAACTTTTTTGTTTCTGCTAAAGAATGATAATCTGTTGAGTGAAACATCAGTAACGAAACAATTCAACACGCAACGGCAACTACAAGGCCAATGAATCACGTCCCTCGATGATTTTGCTTTTCATGAAGATTATTCATAAAGCTGTATCTCACTAACATGATATAAAAGTCATGACGACTAATAAGTGGCTTCTATTTTGGTTAGTCAGACTGTCATTATCATTTTTTCTTCATGCCAACCAATTTTTAGGAAGGCATGTTGAACCTCAATTAATTTGGATCGGGTCAAGTTAAATCACACAGATGTAAATCTTTTTTTGTAGTGAGTTTCTCTATACATAAAACTCAAATTTAAGACCTTAGCTACAGGAAACAAACACAGCAACATTACCCATGTTTTATAGACGGTCCCAAACTTGAATATAAATGGAGAGGTGTGATAGGCTATTTTAATGTAAAACTTTGTCAAATTTCACATCAATATAAATGCAATTTATATAAGTGATTTTACTTAGTGAGATAAGACTCGTTATTGTTGTTGTTATGAGAAACAAGCATGGAACCACTTGAACTAGCTATTATTAAATATCTGTCATTATCATTTTGTTGGCAAGAACCGTGTTCAATGCATGTTGCACGGTGTGAAGATAATCTAGGCTATACGATTAACCATTTTTTTCCTATATTGTAATGTACCAGCCGATATTTGGGAAAATTTTACAGTACTGAGTATGAGTACCATTAATCTCACTTTTGTTCCATTATTATTATACTCTAGTTGAGCATTGGGTTTTCAGTTCTAGAGGGTTCTAAATTTGAATCCCATTGAGATTGGGTGCATTTTAAGTTAAAGGAGGAGAATAGAACTAAGCTTTTTCTGCAATCGAAGAGCCCCCAGCTTTTTTTATTGGAAAAACACTACAATTTTTTACTGCAATAAAATAAGTTTTTTTTATTTTTATTAATCAGTGGTCTTAATCATTATGTTATATTTTATTATGGGCTTAGGCATTTATTTATCTTAACCCACAATTCAGAGAATACCGATTAACCCATTACCCATATGTTACATTCGTGGGCTGGCTCGTTTAATATTTTTTGGTATGGGCCTGATATTTTAACTGGGCCTGTGCACCATCCATTCCAGTAAACTAGAAATTATTGAGATGGGGAAAAAAACCATGAAACTAATTCACATATGACACGAGGCTCCAATCTACATCACACAAGTAAAAAGTGTAGAGGTGCGATGGAGACCCTTGGTAGAAGGTTGGATTCATCTTGATATTGATGGGACTATCAACTTCAATAAAAATATAACTTATGATGGAATCATACGAGACAATAAAAATAATTGGATCCAGAAATTTTTCAAATACCTCAACTACCAATTTAGTACCACAACAAAATTTTGGGCATTTCAAAGAAACTTCAACTTCGTTGAAATGTGCGGTTCAATAAAATCAACATACACTCTAATTTAGTGGAAGCCCTCTCACCTATCTAGCATAATTTCCATGACAACTGTCCTCTCTTTGAAATTATCAACAAAGTCAAAGAATTTATTATAAAATATTAGATCATTACCTTCAACCATATATTCAGGGAAGCAAACAGATATGTGAACATGCTCGCTTACTAGACCTCTCAAGAAATCCAAATTTTATTATTTTTAACCATCCATTGTCAGAATGCAAATCCATCATAATATGACCTGATTTTTGTTCATCTTTCACATGAGTTTTTTGTATTCTTGTATTAAAAAATATTTTAAATTAATAATTAATAATTTAATTTTTAAATCTTATCTTCAATCGATATGAATAATCTATAAGAAACCTTATGAAAGATGGAACTCATTTTAGATTTTATACGAAGCTTGACATCCACAACTAGTTCTTGACAGAGTTTCTTACTTCATTATTTGTTTAATTTTTTTTCTCAATCAAAATAGCTCTTTCATTAGATGGAAACTTATAGGTGCCTATTAGAGTTATCAGTGTACCATAAACAAGAATAGCGTATCCTTGAAAACTTATGTTGGTCAAAGGAATATCCTTATAATCTGACATATTTATGAACCATTTTCTCTGGAAAATAAAATTGTTCAGGATAATTCAAGGTCATTTTCTAAAGAAAAACATTTTTAAAGAATCAAATTACATCAGGTTCAATTGATTACGTTACATAGCACCTTTCTATAAATGGCTCAGGCTGGATCGTGCACATACCAGAAAATCAGGCTACTTGCACAGCTCTAAGTAAAGAGGAAATTTGCTCACATGGTAATGGGAAAATCACTCCAATATCGTTTGTATGGATTTTAATTATCAATAAGTCTCATAAAATACATAAAATGCTTTCAAATTTCAAATCATATCTAATTACAACTTGGCAAATAAAAATGACAATGTGGGTGTAAGTTTAATATCTAGTTATCACTTTTCTTTGTTAAGTTATCATTTTCTTTTATTAAATTATAATTATACATAACAATATGTACATTTTATGAGATTTTAAAGTAATTAAAATTGGGGACTTCTCAGTAATTTTTCTATAATTAATCAAATTCTTTTTCTATTTTTTATTAATTTCCAAGCTTCATTATCATTTTATTAAATATGAAATGCCATCCGAACTCACAAACATCAGATCAACGTTCAAGAAAAGAATACGTACACAGACAAATATACATTCAAACTTGGGTAAAGTAGAATGAAGCGTTTATGACTTAACAGTGCACTCAAGGGGACGACCCTGAGGGAACCGCTTTGTGTCAGAACAATAATCATAGATCATCAACTTCTTCTTCACCCACCTGAGCCTTCTCTGATCATTAGCGTCAAGCTGCTGAGTGAGCCAAGCATTGCCAGAAGAGTTAGAACTGCAAGAAGAACCGCCATTAGCCCACACACAAGCATCAGCCTTGAAGTTTCTGAAAGAAGTGGTGAATGGAGCTTTCGTCCAATCCGTCTTCACAAGTCCTCCTCTTGTAGCCCAATCATCTGCATTCCACAGACTCGAGTACAGTCTCATAGGCTGGTTCTTTGGGTATGGCACACCTACACCTTCCATGTTCTTGAACTCCCTTATTGGTCTCCCATCAACATAGAATCTGAAATAGTGACAAGTTTTAATACCATATAAGGATGATTACCCATAGAGAAATATAATAGCTTTAAGTCTGGATTGTGTAATGTGTATATACTTACACAACGTGTTGAGGATTCCAGAGAATAGAGTATGTGTGAAAATTTGCAGTTGGGTCGAACCAGAGATGGAATTGTTGCTCTCTGTCACCTTTGCCCTGGGTATACACATTCGTATGAACTATATAAGGATCACCACTCAAGTTCCCCAAGAACTCAAAGTCTATTTCATCCCAGGATGATCCTTCAGAACGTAACTGCACATGCAAACACACATTTAATATATCAGAGTCAGAATATAGAACTCCATAGACATGAAACTACATAGAAAGAAATTGATGATGAACTCACGTAATAGGCTGTGACAGTGCCAGCTGAATTCCCAGGCACGAGCTTGATTTGCATGTCGATTTTTCCATAGAGGAATTGTTTCTTGGACTGAAACCCAGAGCCAGAGGCCTTGTCAAGAGACAGAGCAAGGAGCTGACCATTGTTCAGGATCTTACCTCTGCCATCTCCCCATGTTATGTCAACATCCTGGTAAAAGTTCGCGGAGACAACCTTAGCAGAACCAGACAGCAGCAGGGAATAAACCAGAAGAATCCCAACCAATAACGAAGAAGAAGCCATTGGATCAAACCAAGTTGAATATCTAGTAAATAAGATTGCAAAAGCTATTGATGATAATATGCATGTTTCAGAGGTTAATTCAATTTATAGTGAAGAATTCCAGGGCGGTAGCTACATGGGGAATGTGTCTGAATAATAATAAGAATAAAGAAAAGTGGGATGGTGGCGGTGAGCTGGGAACCGAACAGCTGGATAGCAGAGTCAATAAACAAGCAAAGGATTGGCTTGTGTTTTTTGAATCATATCATAATTAACAAAGAAACAATATGGTCCATTACTTTGTTCTATGCTTCTGAGGCTAGAGTAGTGTTTTAGGAGGCAAAATATTAGGAATGTGAAGGTGGATAGGGGAAAGAAGTGGATTCCTAGGTTTGTTTTTGGCGTATACGCGTGTGGAACTAATGGTCTGTGGCTCATCATTATCAAGATAGTGCTCCAACTTGAACATTATAAAAATTAACAAACATTGAACTTGTGTCTATCTGGTATGTTCCGGTGGGCATTCTATATTGGTCTAAGTTTTTCCTTTGTGAATTCTAGAAACATCTCTACTATTACTGCCCTGTTCATGTGTATGATATATATTATTCAAGATTGAAACTTCTGGGTCCACATGCTTATTCTTCTTTTAGAGGCACCAATCCTACAAAGGAACCCCAAAAAAAAAAGGAAAGTTTTTCGATTACAGCTCCTGAGAAAATCCAGCACAGAATATGGAAGGGACTCTGTTACGAGAAAGGGAGAGGGGCACCAATTCAGACGAGTCTTCGTAGAGTTTCTATCATTTATTTATTGCCATTATGTTGAGCCCAGTTGGATTCAAATTCGACTAGCTCGGTGGATTCAATGAAACGTTGTATCTGAATTCTGATCTTCTAGGGGCGGTGATCATAAAAAATATGTTATACGTTTTATTTTGATATATTAATTTTATAAAGTGTATTTTTAATCTTTTGATTTTAATACTGTTAGTTTCATTACAAAATTTTTTTTACAAGACAAAATATTTTTAAATTTTGACTCGTTAAGTTTATTTTTTTAAATAATAATGGTTGGCAAAAATAATTATATTAAGTTAACCTTGTCAGAATTAAAAGACTAAAAATAATACTTTATAAAATGAAAAGATCAAATTAAAATTTTGTTTAAAGTTATGAGATTAAAAATATAATTTAACCTAGATTTTATACACACATATATAGTTTGTTATGGTATAAGAAATTGGGAAGCAGTGAAATTTTGTTGAGACTTGTGACAGGAACCAGTTTTGGTGAATGATGAGCACTAAAAGCTTATCATCTTTGAATCGTTTAGATTTAATTTAGATAATTTAAATGTATAATTTTTTACTTTTATTTTTAAAAAAATATTTTAATGAATATAGAATTAAAAAAGATCTTTTAACTGTCAATTCTTTTAAAAATAATTTTTTATTTAAAAATACTCATTGAAAAACTGTAAATCTAGATTATAAAAATTAAATTTAAAAAATTTAGAGGTGATGAGCTCTCAATATTTATGTCATTGATGGGTACTAAAACCGGTTCCTGAGATCATATCTCATTGAGCAGAAAACTTGGTAAAAGCGGTGAAGTTGTTTCCAATGAAATTGAGATCACAAGAGACGAGGACAAAAGCAGAATTAGGAAGCTCGTGAGAAAGCCAAGTTTCTTTATGGTATCGGATAAGGATGACTGAGTCATGTCTTCGGTGTGATTTTAGTGTTGCTCGTGCTTATTGGGAAGATGCCCCCATGAACTACAATTATGGGCTTCAATGCATGAATCTTGGGCTTTTTCTTCCCCAAGCTTTCCCTGCTGAACAAAGCTCCACGCACACGCATTACCTGCAAATCATGTGATCGCTTGCTTCACCCACAAACACCATATTTAAGGAGCATAAATATAGTTGAATGAGCTAATTAATTTCTCACAATATAATAGATCAAGGATTGAATTCTTATGAGATGAGGAGCTTATATTTAGTATCTGATTATATTTTAAATATGATTGCCTCTGATAAAAGAATATATATACATAATTAAAAAAAAACATAATATTTGTAAGGAAGGTCAAACGCACAACCATGTCATTAAAAGAGGTACTTATCCATGATTTGGATGGTGAAAAAAATTAAGACAGAGAGAAAATTAGAAGGAGAAACTTCCACTAACATGAGATGAGTGTATAAAATCATGATTTCATCGTCCTTATACTAGTTAGCTTATTAGCATAACACTTCCTCTACCTTATTTTATAAGAAAATTTTGCGTGATTCAATATTCCATGATATGAGATGTTTTAAGAAAAATAATGACTATTTTTAGATGTCAGTCGTGAAAAAATAAATTATACTCTATAAATATTTTTTAAAATATAGAGACTTTATTTTGTTTGGTGTCTCAGCATTTTTATGATTAAAAAATACTCCTTCCATTTCTATATAAAAAAAATATATCATACAATTTAAAAAATTTCATTGATTATAGTAATTATATCTGAAAATAAAAAAAATTGAACTAAAATGTCATGTGATAATTAATATAGGCATGTATTAATTATTTTTTATTGATATAAATTATGAGAGGTGATGTAAAAAATATATAATAAATATTTATTAAAATATGTAATTTTATTTATATTATTTTTTTATAAACAAAAATAGAGGGAGTATATTAAATCAAGGGTAATTAAGAATTAATCTTATCCACTTGCAATTTGAAAAACGGCGTTATCCATATCTTGCAAACGAAGCCAATGAGAGCACAACAAACACGTGGCTCACTGCTACTTGATTGTTGAAAAGCACTCTTCAACTCTGTCCTTGGTTAGTAGGGTAATTTAAAAGCCAGTTAACTACTCTATAATAATGCATCGTTATTTATCCAATGAATTTAACATTATTAGTGACCTTGACGTTGAAGTGATCCCAAATCCCCAAGCAGCCGTTGACTGTATCCCAAGCGCTTAATTCCAGCCTGGATGAAAGAAATTATTATTTTATATAAAAAATGACTAATTCCAACCTGGCAGGAGGGGTCAGGGGGTGACGTGGACCTCATCCAGTAAGATCAATCTTGTCGTACGTTGTCCCTGTTACTGCGCCGTGGCGGATCAATGATCGCATCCTCCTCAGTCCGGACCTGAAGACAGTGAACACTGAACCACTCCCATTCGTGCTCCCAAAACCGCGTGCTCCTTCTACCGTTCTTCAGGGACGACTTCCAAAACAACCCCCTCTGGCTAAAAAAATAAAAATACTTACAAAATCACCAATAAAAAATATTTAATATTTTAAAATAAAAAAATAATAAAAACACTCATAACGTTATATAAAAGTGATCAATCATTAATTTTGATCTAACATTATTAACTTGAATAGTTAAATGCTAATTGTATATATCACGTGTCGATTTTTGTTAATGTAACATTCTAAGTTTTCTCATTAGTAATTATCAATATTTTTAAGAGTAATTTGGTTAATTGTAGATAAATTATTATTTAGTGAGATTTATAGAGACTAATATGATTTTTGAATCCTTGGACAGCTTTAAAAGAAGGTTAGGTCGAGGTTCAAGTAAGTCATGGCACGCAAGGGAGTTTAAAATTTTGTGGAGTTTTTTATGCCATGCGCCGCAGCGGACGTGACGACGCGTCGTGGCGCACGTGCAAAATCTGCACTTATCAGACATAAAAAACATATTGAAGACAGAAGAGAAAAAAGAGAGATAACGAGAGAGCAACAGAGAAAAGCTTATGGTTTGTTAGGGCACAATTCCTAGGCTACTTTGAGGGCATTTGGAGTTTGAAATATCATTGGGTAAGTTGTACATTCTCTCTTCCCCCTCTTTTATGCGAAAATCTGAACATTTAGGATAATAGGAGCTTTGATTTTGGTTTCCTTGGGTTTAGACCGAACCTATTAATTTATTTAAGATCTTGAGAAATTAAATCAAGTTTCTAACCTTAAGTTTATGAGTTCTGGTGATTGAGAATTTTTGGTGAGGTTTGGACGAATCCTAAGTATAATTTAAAAATTTTAAGACAATGTGGGACATTGATTAGCGAATTTGGTATGTTAAAATGTTTAATAGGATGGCTAGAGTGTGTAGGAATGGTTAATATTGTTAGAAAAGGAATTTGAATATTATGAGCACTTAAAACTTAGAGAATTCGAAGTTATCCGGAGTGATAATTGACGATTGTCACTTATTAGTGTAGATTGAGCATTGCTCGAGCTCATCGTGCATATAGAACGTGTAAAGCTAACGTTGAGCCACGGTAACCTTTTTGTGTGACAAAGGGTTGAGGTAACCATATAGTTTATTATGTTTATTAACTATTATAACTGTGTAGAAGTAATTATAAATGATAAAGTTGTGGTTTTGAAGAGTTTTGTGCATAATGTGACATTGTAAATAATTTTAAAATGAAAAATTGATTTGTAAAATATTATCGATTTTAGTTGATATATATATATATATATATGATGTATATAAGATTGTGATGTGAGAATGTGACGAAAAGTGATGAAATTGTGAAAGAGCATGATCATAAGAGATGAGAATTCACCCGAGATATGTGGGAATATATGTGTGTGGAGATGTGTGAGTGAAAAATTCATATGGTCGGGCAGACACTATGGGACATCCGATGTAGCATTATATGGGACTATTATCATGGGACATCTAAGTAGTCTGACAAGTCCCTAGTACCCATTAGGGTGCGGTTAAGAGTCAACGACGCTTCTATCACAAGTATGTGAAGAGAGAAAAATCATAATTCGTAGGCGGGTTAAATTACTTTTGGCCGGGTATTTCTACCATCGAAAGTGTGCTCAGGTCAATAAGTGATTGATCCAAGAGAGCTTATAATTTCATGTCGTGGAGTATTGGAGGTTTGGTAGTTAGACGATCATGCTAGTGTAAAACTATGTGTTTTATTGAGAAGAGATACACTTATCTCATAATTATGGTATGCTTTTTATTTCTATGGTTTTGATACTTTGTTATGGTTATTTGTGGTAATAAACATTTGATGAACTATATTAGTTACTGAGATATTTATTTCACCCCATGGTTACATTTTACAGGTGAGGGCTTCGGTAGGGGCAAGGGAAAGGAAGGAGTGTCTGAAGAGTAAAGAGCATTATAGTATAGCTCTTCCCTTTCTCCTTTTTGGTTTTGTAACAAATATTGTTACTAAATATTGCAAACTTAGGAATATGACATTACTTGGATGTTACTTGTGTGAATCTTGTGATAAGTATGTATATCTTGGTCTAAGAATGATGTGATGGAGTAAGTGTTTGCCTGGCCAAGTTGCTTACATGTGATATATGTCAAGTGTTTTGAGTGCCAAAGTGATTAATTGATTTGTGTGTTGAATTTTGTCCACCCTATTGTGTTATTGTCAATTGAGAATTTGATGGTTATTTTGAGCGTGATTACTCAATTGTGTGTTATGATTGAATTGTTATGTGGTGTATGGTTCATTTGGGGTGGTCAAGTTATCTTCGGGGCTAATAGCATTGTGTATTGTGAGTTGGACACCATAGTATGTGTTTTGTTATGAAAATAAACCATTTTGAGTTTGGATGTCCATCTTTAAAACGAATGATTATTTGAGTATGAGACCAGTGCCATTAGCTAAAGGGCTCAAAGAGTTTCGTGTGGACACTTGAACAGCTCAAATTGAATGTCGGATGGCAAAACGGCATGCTCCAAAAGTTTGAATAAAAGTCATGATAAAAATCTGCTGTCTTAATAGCAGGTACGTGCCGCGGCACAAGAGGCCCTCGAGGGATTTGTCTCTCTATGCCATCCGCCGCAGCAAACAGACTAGATAAGGACAAAGTGACTTGTTTTAGTTTGTTTTGTAGTGAATAGATTTTCATGCTTACGTATTTGCTTTTAACTGATTTTTAATCATAGTTTGAGCACAAAACAATATTCTAAAAGGGTTTTTCTTAGGATTCCAATGTTTTTAAACTAATTATTTTTAAACCCTTGAGTTGTGATAACTTCTTCAGAGGATTTTATTTAATCTGAGTTATCACAATGATGTGTGAGTATTGTCCTGGTAATGTCAAGGTGGACATTACAGTTGGTGTGGATTAATAAATAAGCAAAAATACTAACGAAGTCGTCATCTATGAGTAAAAATAAACACAACGTTATCAGAGTTGATGCAAAAATGATCAATCCATTAAATCCTTTAAATGTTGACTGTTTAGTTGATACCTAAGCAAAAACTGATCATTTTTCACTAACATGGACAAAAAATATTCTCATATGAAATTCTCTGGAGATTAATCGATCATTATATGGATATCATGTGAGAAAATATCTTTTTAACCAAATATTAAATTAAATCACTTGTCTCTTTATAGCAGTAGTAAAAACTATTTGAAATTTTTGAACCTATCATAAATGAAATTATTTAAAGTTATGACAATATTCTTAAGGTAGGGCGGCGTAGGAGGTATGCTCAGTCTCGATTATTGATTATGTATAACCTATCTCACTATATTGAATCTTAGGTTTTGTAGATAAGAAAAATGAGTGGAGAGGGAGGGAGAAAGGAGCTAAAATATGCGGCAATATAAAAAAAATCATATGGTATGGATTTCAATAGATTGGTCACTATTGCACTTATTAAAGTAACATTATGGGTATTCATATAATGATCGATCAATATCCATAAAAATTTATTTGTGAATATTTTTTATCTACATTAGTAAAAAAATAGTTAACTTTTGCTTAGGTGTCAGCTAAATGATCAACATTTAACAGATTTGATAGATTGGTCACTTTTGCACCGATTTTGATAATGTTATGAGTATTTTTGCTCATGGCTGACAACTTTGTGAATATTTTTGATCCTTTATTAGTTCACGTTAACAAAGATTGACGTGTAGCAACTATAGTTAGCATTTAATAGTAAAAATTAACGGTTTGATCATTTTTACATCCATTCATATAATGTTATGAGTATTTTTATTTTTTTTCTCACTTTAGAATATTGATTGCTCCTGACTAATCATTTTGTGAATATTTTTATCCTTTTATTCATTTTTCTTTAGAATGGAAATATTTTTTTTAAAGATAGAGAAAACTAAAAGGAAAAAAAAAAAACCATGAAAGGAAAATGTCTTTTTCTTTTTTTTTTTCCTTTAATTTTTTCTCTCTTATCTCTCTCTCTCTTCTTTTCCCCTTACTCTGAACATAGGTGTAATCTCTTTTAATATGCACCGTCCCTTTTCACAACATAATAAGTCTTTAAAGTAGCTGCATCAGACTAAGAAATATAACTAATAGTACATAGAAATATTGATTACATTATTAAATGTATTCGTAAAGCTTAACAAATGCTCTTTGAGATTGCTGAAGTAAATAAGAACATATTATTAAAACAAGCTGATAATGCATTTTTTTAATAAGATTATTTTTATAAGAGTTAGTAATGCTGCTTTGAACTCCTGAAAGGATATATAAAATGAAATAAAAATTTTCACCTAAAAAGATTTGTAGTATTTTGAAAATGAGGGAGTATGATCTTTTATGTAAAAATTTTTCATTTTTTAATTAAAAATTTAGATGAGTTGAGCATGAGAGACTTGAAAAACTAAAATAGATTTGGATTTAATGATTATACATTGAGTATCTGTATTATTTAAACTGTTAAAATTTAAATTAATTATTCTAAATTTATATTCTACTTAAGATTTATGAATAAATAAATTTATTTAAATTATTAATATGAATTTTAATGATTCAGATAATACAATCATTCACTATTTACAATTATCGAATTCACATGATCACATTCGAGTAAAACAAGCCTTATTATACTCAAGGAGGAAAAAACTATCTACTAAACTACTCACCAATTAGCTATTATTAATTGCAAGTTTTAAATGATATGTTGCTGAGTATCAAATGATTTTTACTCCCTTTGTTTAAAAATATAATACATTTTTTAAGGAATTGAATGTTAAAAAATAAATGATATTTTTAATTTTTTGAGATATAATTATTATTATTTTTTAAAATATTTTTATTAATAATAATTTTATATTTATTATAAAATATTTAATAAAATAAATATAAAAAAATAAATTTAATTTAAAAGTAAGTAATTATTTGATTGAGGGTGAGTTTTGAGTAAAAATGTAATATATATTTTAACGAAGGGGTACCTTTTACTTACCGAACTATTAAATTTATTTAATACGACAAAGTTTTCTGTCGGCCTGCTGCGTTTTGACATTTTTCACCCCAAGACAACTGTCCACAGCTTAGCTGACACATACCTTTTTCTTCCCTTCTCCTTCCTGCAAGTTGATCACCTCCCATATGTCACACCCTCGCCTTCTTTCCCCTGCTCTGCCACCTTTATAAATGCCCACAATCACTTCTTGCTCAAGTCACTCCAAGCCATTCACTTCACAAACCACAGTCTCTCTCTAGCTTCTCTCTTCAGAACATGGCTTCCTCTGTTTCTTCTTCTTCAAGAATGCTTCTGCTTCCTCTGTTTCTTCTTCTGACTTTTCATACTGCTTTTGGTAACTTCAACCGAGACTTCCAGATTACATGGGGAGATAGTCGTGCAAAGATACTCAACAATGGAAATCTTCTCACTCTGTCCCTTGACAAAGCCTCTGGCTCTGGTTTCCAGTCCACAAATGAGTACTTGTTTGGCAAGATTGATATGCAGCTCAAGCTCGTCCCTGGTAACTCTGCTGGCACTGTCACTGCCTATTATGTAAGTCCAAACACGGCCTACGCAAACTTTCATTCGTCTCAACATCTTTTTTCTTCTGTTAACATTAACAAACTTGCTGACAGATGAATTTTTTGTTCTTGTGACAGCTATCTTCTAAAGGATCAACCTGGGACGAGATTGACTTTGAATTCCTAGGAAACCTAAGTGGAGACCCTTATATTCTTCACACCAATGTGTTTAGCCAAGGCAAGGGTAACAGAGAGCAACAATTCTATCTCTGGTTTGACCCAACTGCTGATTTTCACACCTATTCTGTCCTCTGGAATCCCCGACACATTGTGTGAGTTTCTATGATTTATATATATGTAGCAGACACGTAATATATAGAACAACGCAGTCTTTAGAATTTTTACTGACATGTTTTGTGTGTTGTTGTGTATCAGCTTCTCTGTGGATGGCACCCCAATCAGAGTGTTCAAGAATTTGGAATCGTTTGGTGTTCCGTTTCCAAAGAAGCAGCCAATGAGGATATACTCGAGTCTCTGGAATGCAGATGACTGGGCAACAAGAGGAGGACTAGTAAAGACGGATTGGTCCAAAGCTCCTTTCACTGCTTCTTACAGAAACTTCAATGCTAAGAATGCTTGTGTGTGGTCCAATGGAAGATCTTCTTGCTCCACAAGTTCCACTTCTTCTCCGTCTTCCTCAAATGCATGGCTGTCTCAAGAGTTGGATTCAACTAGCCAGCAGAGGCTTCGTTGGGTGCAGAAGAACTACATGATTTACAATTACTGTGCTGATAAGAAGAGATTCCCACAAGGTTTCCCACGGGAATGCACTCGCTCATAGACAAACATTTCATTCTCGGCCTAGCCTCCAACTCAAGTTTTCTTTTTTCCTGTTTTTACTTTTTTTTTTTTGAACTAGTTTAGTTTCGACGTGCACCGTAGTTCTTAGTTCTTACTATTCTTTTATACTACTTGTATATTTTCTGTGTGCTGCTTGTTCTTCACAATATGTAAAAATATATAATAAGAGTGGAGTTTGTTCATATGTTGTGAAATCCTATATTCTCTCTCTTTTTAAATGAAAGTAAATATTAACTGACTCATAGTTTAAAAAAGTTAGATTAAATATAATACTTACGCCTAACATTAAAAAAATTAGACTAAAATATAATTATAATTAATATTTAATATATGAAGAAATTGAGTTTGTCTTGTGAAAATGAACTCTGAATTCTAATTTTATCAGAGGAAACCTAAAAATGTGATAAATGTTTTTTAAATTTCATAATTTTACTGATAACAAAATAAAGCAGGTGAAAGTTTTTCTTATAATTAATAAATAAAGGGAGTAAAGTGAAAATTAGCTGGCCATTAAATTATATAACCGAGTATTTAAAAATAATAATACAATGGACTAGGAGGTCAACCTCTAGCTTAGACGAATGACGACGAACTTGGATTTCGAGATGATCCAGAAGTCGACAGTTCAGATTCAAACCCTCTTGACGAGTATTGGTCAGATTGTCTGAAGAAATGGATAAGGGCTCTGTAAAGTAGTAGAAAGTTGAAAAGTTATTTGTCACATGTTGATGAATAAGCTAAGTCTGCGCTAAGTATATAGTAGACACTTCTTAATGTTAACACTCACAAAAGAAACCTTTTTGAGTTTTACTTTTTTTTCATGTCGCTCGCTCACCAAACAAATTAAAGCAGCCCATTTTGAATGGCATGTTTTGCAAATCGAAAACTCATTTATCTGCCTATAACCATATTTGTATTTGAAGATAAAAAAACATTGGAATTATATATGGCACTAAATTTTATTGAAAGATTTCAAGCCTTAATTTTAGCTAAGAAACCCGGAATTATATATCTTGTAATTTTGGTGCAGAATCGATCAGGGTGGCATTGACTTTGTTAGTCAAAATTAGTTTTATTCTTCGTCCATTTACCTTTCTGGCAAATACTGCGTATTTTTATACTAATGTTAAAAAATCTTATATATCTGAATAAAAGGGGCCCAATATGCAAGTAATCATTTTTTTGCCACAAAGTTACTAATTATATTAAAATAAAAATGACGGAATGACTCATCATTCATATTAATAATTATTGTTGGTGTTTCTTAAAATTATGATTATAGCAGCTCAGCGCAAGTCAAATATCTAAAATTATAACATTATTTACAAGCAAACACATCAAATAAGCTTCTTATACAATTCATATGATAATATAAGTTGCTTCTAGAAAAATTGATGGTTTTTCTATAAGTTATTTTGTCTAAAAAATATATTCTTAATTATTTTCTTTCATTGTTACACTTCGGAAATTTTTAATGAATAAGGTAAAGTGTTAAATATAAAAAAGATATTGTACGTGTTTCTAAAAATAGTACGTTTAATAAGAATGAATTAATTTTTAAATAATACCAGTGATTTAATCACCCATATCGATTTTGATAAAGCGTTAGGTCATGAATGCGTCTCTCATACAGCACTATACATTATATGGATTGAATATAAGATTTAAGACGCCTTATATTATTTAAAATTGAAGTCGTAATGTAAAAGTGCTTTAATAATAAAATGTTCAAGAAGTATCCACCAAAATAATTTTTTAAGAAGAACTCTCTCCCATCCTTGTTATAGGATATTTTTTAAAATGATTCTTTAACCTTAATATAAGATACATAAAAGATTACTCCCTCTTGTAAAAAATATAAGGCATTTTTATAGTAATTATATTAATTTTATATTTTCATATTTATATAAAGTGATTTATTTAACAAGGATACTTTAAAAAAAATTAATTATTATACTTTAAAAGACTAAAAATATTTTTTAATATCCAACCCCTAAAAAATGCAATGAAGGGAGGGAGTATTTATTATCATTTTTTAATTTTACTACTGTTATAAATTTAATTATTTGATTCATTATATATTGTGTATCTCTTTCTTTCTATTTTTAATAAAGGTAAAGCTAAAATTTTGTTTATTAAATTATGCAAAATTTCTCAAACTTTGAAGCAATTGCGTAAAATCTCCTTACTTTAAAAATTTAAAAATTAATCTTCCTAACATTTTATTCTTTTATGACAGCCTCTCCTATTATTATTTTTTAATTATTTTATTAACAGAAGTTATCAAGTCATATTAAAAAAAATATAGTAGCTTATGTGACATTCAACATAAGCTAATAATAATTTTATAACAATTTTATTCATACTTTTCCGTTATTATTAGCTTATATTATATGCTACATAAGTTATTATGTGTCCTTTTTTAACATGAAATGATAACTTTTATTAGTAAGATAATTAAAAAATAAGGGGAGTTTGTTATATGAAAATAAAATATTGGGGAGATTATTTTTAAATTTTTAAAAATAAAGATCTCGTATAATTGCTTTAAGTTTAAGAAAATTTTATATATTTCAACCTTTTTTATTTAAAATAAAATAGTATAATTTTTTTTTTTGGGAATAATATCATTATTCCGTGCAAATACTGATGATGCTAGCTGTCCATGAACCACTTTTTGGCCACCATTAATAAATCCACTTTAATATGCAAATATCGCAATCTTTCTCGTCCATTGAATCCAAATTCCAGAATACATAAATGATAGTAATAGCCCATGTACCACCCACCTGCCCATATCATCTTTTTTTTAAAAAAGAAGATGTGAAACTCGTTGCAGGATGATTTCGATTTGTAGACACAACTGGGGTATAGTATATAAGATCATGCACGCACGGTATATAGAGGGAGAAAATTAGAGATATAAGATATTGATAAATATCCATGGATCAGGACACGGAAGTTTCCTTTGGTGTCGTCTCTGAGGCACTCAAGCGGGCCGTGGCGGTGGAGGCTCTTCTGGTTCAGGAATTTTAGTTAATTATAATAATATAGCTGTTAAAGATGAGGGCTCGGCTGGCGTACGGTGCCACACCAACCCAGCCAATTGATAACTACTCGCCTCTATTTTGAACTCCTTTATCATTCCGCGCTACTTCAATGATTTTAATTTGTACTGCTTGTGCTTTCACTTATTACCCATTAACTAGTGCCATCCTGGACAGATGTTTCTTTACTGTCATCCAGCTTGCTTACTGCACTTTCATGGGGCCTTCTCACCACACTCGCTTCATTCATCCTCTTAATCTCTTTGCTATAAATACCCTCCTCACCTTCATCCATACCATATTCACTCTCATCTTTCATTCTTCATTAGCGAATAGCAAAGATCGCTACTGCGACACTTTTCAATATGGGTTCTTCTACTGTATCGATCATGCTTCTTGTTAGCTCTCTCATGGTTGTCGCCCTTGCTGGTAATTTGAACCAAGAGTTTGACATAACGTGGGGGGATGGTCGAGGCAAGATGATCAACAATGGTGAGCTTCTCACTCTCTCGCTCGACAAGGCATCAGGCTCAGGTTTTCAATCCAAGAATGAGTATCTCTTCGGCAAGATCGACATGCAGCTCAAGCTCGTCCCTGGAAACTCTGCTGGCACTGTCACTGCCTATTATGTAAGCTTTTTTTGGGGTAGTGCAGAATAATCTTTTAAGGGATCACCCATTATGACCTAACAAAATCTGTCTTTATTGGCACTTGCAGTTATCTTCAAAAGGATCAACTTGGGATGAGATAGACTTTGAATTTCTGGGAAACCTGAGCGGTGATCCCTATATTCTTCACACCAACGTGTTCAGCCAGGGAAAAGGAAACAGAGAACAACAGTTCTATCTCTGGTTTGACCCAACCGCAGATTTCCACGCTTACTCTATCCTCTGGAACCCCCAAAGGATCATGTAAAGCTCTTATTCTCGATTCAATTATTTCTTGTGTTTCTCTTCTGTCCTTTTAATCCTGCGTAGACTGATAAATCAATTTGATTCAGATTCTCAGTGGATGGAACTCCCATTAGAGAGTTCAAGAACTCGGAGTCTATTGGTGTCCCATTCCCAAAGAACCAGCCAATGAGGATATACTCAAGCCTGTGGAATGCAGATGACTGGGCAACAAGAGGTGGCCTCGTGAAGACGGATTGGACTCAAGCTCCCTTCACTGCTTCCTACAGAAACTTCAAAGCTGATGCTTGCGTCTGGTCTTCTGGCAAATCGTCTTGTCCTTCAACTTCATCCACCACGAGTTCCTCGTGGCTCTCACAAGAGCTGGACACTACTTCTCAAGAGAGGCTCAGATGGGTTCAGAAAAATTATATGATCTACAATTACTGCACAGACGTTAAGAGGTTTCCTCAGGGCCTTCCGCCAGAATGCAAAGCCTCTTAATAACGTACCAAGCCATGCGTTAAATTTATGAGCTTTTTGTGCATTTGACATCGCTATATATTTAGGGTCATTCTTTGTGATGTAATTAATTTTTTTTGATTACGGAAATCGGAATATATATATATATATATATATATTGCTTTCTTCTTCCCATTGTTTGTGTTATAAATTCCGCATGCAATTTTTCTGATGTTATGAACATGTTAGGAAAGCAACCTATATTTCACCGCGGTTCAAAAGGTAGGGAGGTAAAATCAAACCGAAGGCAATTCTATTACTATACCAGGAACCCATGATGACTATGGCACAAACAGGATTCAGATAAGCTACTAGTTTTTCACAGTCTCTACTAACTCCTAAGAAAAAGCAAATTAAAAACGCTAAATCCAACTGCTTCGCGAATACAGTAGTACGTAGTTTTTTTTTTTTTAAAAAAAGACGTCATCATCAATTGCATATTTAATTGGCAATAGTCAACATGAAAGGCACGTCTTTTACGACGCGTTAGTGTGGGTGTATATATACGTTCCTTAATTAGCCTAATAGTATGATCTAAGAAACTTTATGACGTACCATATCTGACCGCTTCTCAGAAAGAATTAACCTTAATTCACCTAGATTTTCACTGGCCTTCAAAATATCATTTGAATCCAAAGTTTATACAAAGCTTCAATTAGATATCAATTATATTTCTAGTTATGATGCGTTGCTTAGTTGAGAAAAGTTGAAACATATATATCAATTGGGTGAGATTTAATTGAAGATGTTAGCTCTTTACAGCATGACCATATAAATTAATATTTAAATTTTTATCAAAGAGGTGCTCATTTTTAATGTTTAATAATATCTCAAATAATATTACTTTTAATAGTATGCATGTGGGTAGCCCAAACAAAAGTTTATACATACATACACGTATATAAATAGAATTATTCTGAAAATATTTCCTCTCTTCATAACAATGAATACTGTACTGTGTACAGGGCAATACATCATACAACAGAGGGCTACGTGGGCCAATAGGCCAGTACAAAATAATAAAGAATGCTCTAGAAACCATTACACAATAGATAACCCTAATTCTGTGTAGTGTTGGAACTTCGACTTGATCTGGGACTCTTATGTATTGGACTAAGAACTCGTGCGGGCCTTAAATTAGTTTCTTAAAAAAAAAAAAAAATACACGCACGAGTACACGCATATGTGCAGTATTTTTAATTATATATTGGAATAAGATGAACTCTTTCATTTAAAAATATAAAATATTTTTAATTAAATTTTATTTTTTAATAAAGTAGTTATTTACTTTTAAATTAATCTTATTTTTTCATATTTATTTTTATTAAATATCTTATAATAAATATAAAGTCATTATCAATAAGGATATTTTAAAAAATAATAATAATTAAATCTTAAAAGATTATACATCTAACTTTTTAATTTATATTTTTTAACTAATGGAGTAAGTTTATATCCAGCACTAGGCATGGAAAACTTGCTAAAGACAGATATGCCTGTGTTATAGAGTAAGAGTACATAAGAAGGACGATAAAGTTCTAATCGCTTCCAAAGTCTTCGGGAGCGCGTCAAACACGTGAATTATACTCCTTCCCATCTTTTTATAAAATCCTGTTAATTACTTTCCTCAAATATAAAAAAATAAGATAAAACTAATTAAATATAAATTTTTTAACAGCTTTTTGTCAAGTTATGAATGGAAGAGATAAAGGACATTTTAAAAATGTGATTAATCTTATTAAATTTTGCAAGGCTCCTGTGTGAACAATTTAACATTGCTACGTAGAAGTAGAGGACAAGCATGGCACAGAGGCGGTGGAGCCCCGTGCCGACCACAAAACATCGGCGTAGTCGGCGTTGGCTGACAAGTGTAATACACGGCCATGGATGTAACAAAAGCTTTTAAAATTCCCTTATCTTATCTTGATTATTGAGTACAATTTACACCTATATGTATATATTTTAAAAATCTATATGAATGTTTTTTTTTTAAATAACAGTCCCAAGACATAAATTTTTGTTTTGTATTAAAATTGTATTTTTATCCACGTAACTATATATTAATTAACCTTTGAATCACATATGCGAATGAAAATACTTCAGATGTTGTTTTAAAAATCATTTAGTTTACCTGAAAAGCTTTAAAATTTGAATCCATATTTTTTTACTTTCTTGTTTGAATTTTTATTTAATAAATTTTTAAATTTAAATATATTAGTTGGGTAAAATAATAGTTCAAATTCGAAAAAATTAATGAAAATAGGGATCTAATAAAATATATATAATTTAGTTAATGTATTTTATGCTTGTTTTGTTAAAAAAAGTATTAATTTTCAACAATATTTTTAAATTATTTATTTAAATATCATCAAACCTAATTATTTAAAGTTTTTAAATTGAAGATAAAGAAAGTAGACAACCAGATTATAAACAAAAATTAATAATTTTAATTTTGTAATATAATTACGAATAAAAAACGTATTTTTAAAATCCTTAATAGAATATTCTTAAGCATGTTAAAAATTATTCTAAAGTGTAAGTTTTTAAAATATATGGGAGATCTATATAATTTTAACAAAGCAAATAACATGTCGCCGTAAAATTGAATTACAATCAATTAAATAAATTTATTTTTAATAAAAATCAATTTGATTACCCAAAAAAATTCAATTTTAAAAATCATATTCATTCACTACTACATTCATCTAATTCTTTTTGTTTTTTTAATTGCTCCGAGATATCATCTAAAATAATTTTATTTAAGATATGGTAAAACATTAAATGTGAATATCTTTCTTAACATGAATTTAAATTTTTGTTCGTCTAATTGGGAATGTCTAGTCCCTTCATCTAATCTAACTCTAATGAAAACGGGTGAAAAATATGCCACAAGAGTTCTGGTCCTCTTATTTATTACACGCACAAATTTCACTAATGCTCGCAAGTCGCAATTGACTTCAAAATTAATTCAATCTCGCCTTGAGAGAGGCCAAATATAATGTTCAATTTACCTCCGCGTAAGAGAAGGCAGAAGGATGCTTCTCTTGCAAGAATTAAAAGGGCCACAATGAAATGCTTCCGCCATGTCTAACAGGTGGGCCATGGCGGTGAAGGCTCTTGAGGTCCAGAAATTGTAAAGTTTAATATATAACTGCAGAAGTTGAGTGTTGGGTTGGCGGTGGTACCCAGATAATTGATTAATCAATAAACACTAATCAGGGGTATGGCTGTGATTCTTCACATATTAGATATTACAGCCGCTCTGAAAAATCTGAACTTGTCATTCCAATTAAATACTGTATATATGACATCAGGTCAAACATTTGGTACAGAATATCACCAGATCCCAGTGCGATCTGCACAGCTAATTTGTTGCTCATGGGTTCGCTTTTTGAGGAACACGTCTCAGCATGATACTGCATTACAGCTAGCTCTTGCAACTTCCTGGGCCTTTCCTCTCCTTCTGCTTGCTTCACCTGCTTTGTTATAAATGCCAACCTCGACCAAATTCACAGTCATCCTCATTCTTTTGTTTATACAATACAAGCAATTAGCCAACATCACTTTCCTCTCTTCTCATTCAACATGGCTTCTTCTACAACTCTGTCAATCATGCTTCTTGTTCCTCTTCTTGTTAGCTCTCTCATGGTTGTCGCCCTGGCTGGTAACTTGAACCAAGAGTTTGACATAACGTGGGGGGATGGTCGAGGCAAGATGATTAACAATGGTGAGCTTCTCACTCTCTCGCTCGACAAGGCATCAGGCTCAGGTTTTCAATCCAAGAATGAGTATCTCTTCGGCAAGATCGACATGCAGCTCAAGCTCGTCCCTGGAAACTCTGCTGGCACTGTCACTGCCTATTATGTAAGTTTCTTTCCCTTGCCATTGCATATGATTTTTGAAGATATTACCCACTGTGATCTAACAAAATCTGTCTTTTCTGGCACTTGCAGTTATCTTCAAAAGGATCAAACTGGGATGAGATAGACTTTGAATTTCTGGGAAACTTGAGTGGTGATCCCTACATCCTTCACACAAATGTGTTCAGCCAGGGAAAAGGAAACAGAGAGCAGCAATTCTATCTCTGGTTTGACCCAACCGCAGATTTCCACACTTACTCTATCCTCTGGAACCCCCAAAGAATCATGTATGTTCTTATTCTCCATCCAATCATTTCCACGTGTTTCTCTTCTCATCTTAATACTGCGTAGACTGATATATCATTCTGTTTCCTTTGTTGATTCAGATTCTCGGTGGATGGAACTCCTATCAGAGAGTTCAAAAACTCAGAGTCCATTGGTGTCCCTTTCCCGAAGAGCCAGCCAATGAGGATATACTCAAGCTTGTGGAATGCAGATGACTGGGCAACAAGAGGTGGCCTCGTGAAGACGGATTGGAGTCAAGCTCCCTTCACTGCTTCCTACAAAAACTTCAAAGCTGATGCTTGCGTCTGGTCTTCTGGCAAATCATCTTGTCCTTCAACTTCATCAACTGCATCGTCCAACAGCTCATCGTGGCTCTCACAAGAGCTTGACACTACTTCACAAGAGAGACTGAGATGGGTACAGAAAAACTACATGATCTACAATTACTGCGCAGACGTTAAGAGGTTTCCTCAGGGCCTTCCACCAGAATGCAAAACCTCATAAGAGAAAACAGAGCTGCCAATGCATTGCATTAAATGTTGGCTTAAATTCTTTCATTCTTTTTGTCATCGTGTGTGATGACATGTTTGATTATTTTTTATGATGTAATATATCTCCCTTTCATAATAAAATTTTGGTCCTGAGCATTCAGATAAGCTACCAAGTCTATAATAATCAGAGCTTTTTCATGCAGCAATTTAATACTTCACTAGGGCTTGAATCATCAAGGCATCAACAATTTCATTCTACCACAGGGAGACAAACTAAAACTAGAAATAGTTCAGATCCAGTCTAACAAGCTCTATGTTAAAACAAATAAAATATACCTCATAATACAATAGAGTAATAAATATTACGACCCAAGTTTTTCACTTTGAACTGAAGGAGGGAGTAGTATTACAATGTGAAGCAAGGAATCAATTCTCAGACTTCAGACACGAAAGCAAAAGAAAAAAAATTGCAGTTGAAATATATATTGAAGAATTATTTCAAAGAAGTGAAAGAAGTGTACAACAGAGGAGGCAAAGGGACAATCATTATAGACCAAACAGAAAGTAAATGAAAAAATGCATCAGCTCATAAGAGCTTCAAATGCCTCCAGATATCAGTTAAATGAACTCTATAAAGCAAAATAAAAACAAAGTTAACATGTCACAAAGCTAAGCAGAAACAATTTTCACCAAGGCAGTGAACACCAGAGCATCAATATTCCCACCCAGTTTCACAAGGAAAGATTCAAATCAATTTCCAGGAGTATCAAGTTCAGAACACCGGAATTTCTCATCAAAACGCAAAGTTGTTATTCTTATTCTCTCCAAAAATGCCAGACACGAAAATATCATATGTTCCTTTTTTTTTTTTTTTAATCATAACTACAGGTTCAGGAAATCTCTAACTTTCATCTCTATAATTTATTTGTATTTATTCTTAACGCTTGAATTTCAACCATTAACTTGATACAAAGCTCTTAAAATTTTTAATACTATAACCTTAGAAAAATGTTATGGCAAATTATTACTATTGTCAATCTACACATTGAGAACTTTTAATACTAAAAAGGTTGCCTTTATACTTGAAGGAAGCATTTAAGATTAAGAGGACTAGCGTAGTTGGCACGAGAGATAAGAAATTACTACATGCAGTTCGGTCTCTTTCCCAAGTTTCTTTACAAGAACAAACTGTCAAGTTAGTTCGCTTGTTTCAACCAGAGACGTTGGAATAGGCTACACGTGATTTGAAACGCCTAAGCACGTGCGTGTGTTAGGAACAGGATAAAGACAAGGACGTTTTTGCCCATGTCTCCCTGAAGCAGGCCCATCCATGGCGGTGGAGGGCCTCTCCTATTTTTGGAATAAAAATATAGCTGCAAAAGTTGCTTTCTTTGCTGGCAGTGGGACCCACAGATCAATTCAATAAAGATTAAAAAGTTGAGCCGTGACAGGCCTAAGCTTTTCGTTCAAGTTTAATAGACAACGCGTTAATAATTTGGTATTGAATTGAATAGTACCTAAATCGAGTGCGATCTGGACAGCTAATACGTTACTCATAGAGTTCTGTTTTAGAGGAACGCAACAACTCCACAATACAACACATCTATAGCTAGCTCACTGAACCTTCGACCTCATTTCCTCACTCTCTATTCGCTACGCCTGCTGGTTATAAATGCCGACCCCAAGTTCATTCTTATCTTCATCCTTCATACTTCACTAGCTATTTGAAAAAATCACTCCAATCTCTCTCTTACAACATGGCTTCATCTGCTGCTTCTTTCAGATGTGTATCAGTGATGCTTCTGGTTCCTCTTCTTGTCGGTTCTCTCATGGTTGTTGCCTTTGCTGGTGATTTGAACCAAGAGTTTGACATAACTTGGGGCGATGGTCGAGGCAAGATGCTCAACAATGGCGAGCTTCTCACTCTCTCACTGGACAAAGCATCAGGCTCAGGTTTTCAATCCAAGAATGAGTATCTCTTTGGCAAGATTGATATGCAACTCAAGCTCGTCCCTGGAAATTCTGCTGGCACTGTCACTGCCTATTATGTAAGTTTCTTTGCTTATTGTCAATTTTGCAAAACATTAACTTTCAAGGTTTATGTACGGCAATTTAAATCTGATCTGTCTTCTTTTGGTTTTGCAGTTGTCTTCAAAGGGATCAAACTGGGATGAAATTGACTATGAATTTCTGGGAAACCTCAGTGGTGATCCATATGTCCTTCACACCAACGTGTTCAGCCAAGGCAAAGGAAACAGAGAGCAGCAGTTCTATCTCTGGTTTGATCCAACCGCAGATTTCCACACTTACTCTATCCTCTGGAACCCCCAAAGAATCATGTATGTTCTTATTCTCCATCCAATCAGTTCCACGTGTTTCTCTTCTCATCTTCTAATACTGCATAGACTGATATATCATTCTGTTTCCTTTGTTGATTCAGATTCTCAGTGGATGGAACTCCTATCAGAGAGTTCAAGAACTCAGAGTCCATTGGTGTCCCATTCCCGAAGAACCAGCCAATGAGGATATACTCAAGCTTGTGGAATGCAGATGACTGGGCAACAAGAGGTGGCCTCGTGAAGACGGATTGGACCCAGGCTCCCTTCACTGCTTCCTACAAAAACTTCAAAGCTGATGCTTGCGTCTGGTCTTCTGGCAAATCATCTTGTCCTTCAACTTCATCATCTTCATCCTCCACCAGTTCCTCGTGGCTCTCACAAGAGCTTGACACTACTTCACAAGAGTGGCTGAGATGGGTACAGAAAAACTACATGATCTACAATTACTGCGCAGATGTTAAGAGGTTTCCTCAAGGTCTTCCTCCAGAATGCAGAGCCTCCTAAGGCAAAACTGAGCAGCGAAATTTATTTTCTCAGTAACGGTTACGTAACTATAATTTGTGGATGTGAAATTTTGGATTCAATTCATTCGTTCGTTTCCATTGTAGTCATCGCTGTGATGGTGTGATGACATGAATGGCTATTCTTTATTATGTAAAATAGATCATTTCGTAGTAAAATGATGGTCTTCTCTGTTACATTTCCATCATTTTAGGTTTGTTTCTTAACGATAACGATAAAATGAAACAAGGTTAAAGAAAAGAATTTTGGTAAGATGACAACAAAATCCTTCCCAAATTATACAAATGATAGCTTGATCTATCAAAATATCACAATTTATTAAAAATTTTTAGGGATTTCTATTTCAATAAATTTTAAAATAAAAAGATTATTTCACTCTTATTGAAAAGAACAAACCCTAATCACAATTCTTTTAAAAAATAATAAATTTTATTTTGTAAATCGTATGAATTGAAACAAGAAATGTCAAATGTAATTTTTATTATTAAAAAATAAGTTCTCAAAATAATAAGCTTCAATCATAACTTTTATTTAAGGAATAACTTTTATTATATAAATCATAAGAGTAAAACAAATAATAATAATTTATCAAGTATAATTTATGTTATTAAAAAATAAAATTTTTAAAATAACAAACTCTAATCACAACTTTTATTTAAAGAATCTTAAGAATTAAATGAAATCATAAAATAATTTTTTTAATTTAAAATTATTAACATAAGAGTTTTTAAATCTGAGTAGTAAAATTATGACATTTAAAAGATTAAATTGCTATTTATATAATTCAAGTGATTGTATGGTCATTTTTTCAGAAGTCATGGAATCAAATAGGATGCGAAAACTTAGTGGAAAAAACAGAAGAAAGATCAGATAAATTCAAGCTACTAAGTACTTGTTGAAAACAATTGAACACAATCATATTAATATTTTCTGAGGACCTCATAGTCACAGTTGATTTTGCATGACAAATCGTTGGCTGGTTTTTCATGATTTTCCCCAACAGTATTACATACATGCACACGGAGTGCCACACACAGCTCAGATGTGAAGAAGTTGCAAATTTTAATGTAATCAATCTCTCTAATGTAAAGATGATTGCTACACCCAAACACAGCGTACAGAATAGTACAATTAATTAATGCATACCAAATGTAAGGACAATCCCATACATAGAAGAATTTTAATTTATGTTATATAATATGGACAAAATTGCTATTTATGTTTGTTGAGCCGTACTTCTCTTATCTTTTTTTATAAATTATTTTTACCAACTTTATTGATATTAATGCAAAAAATAAAAAAATAAAAGTGTGTAAAATTTAAATATGTCTCTATATAATAAGTTAAAAAAGTGATGTCATATTATTTTTTTCCTTCCATGAAGGATATTTTAAAAATATTTAAGAGTCTATTTGAATATCCTTCTAGAATCAATTCTAAATTCAAGACTATGGTTTTGAAAAATTTATCCAAACACACTAATTTTCACAAACTTATTTTTTTCTAAAACTTTATTTGGGATAAGCTAAAATTTGTTTCATTTAAAAAATTAATTCTGAACATTATTAACTTGTCCTTTTGAATAGAGAATTACTCACTCAAAATTAATTTTAAAAAAATTATTTAAACATCATCAACTTTATCACAATCAAATTTTAAAAATTTATCCAAACATCATCATATTTTAAAAATTATTTTTTCAATTAAAATTCAAACACACCCTAAATAATACCTAAAAAATTACATCATAATCTATAAATGAAATTAAATGAACATTTTAAAATGTGCCAAGTTATGAATAATAATAGTAATATACAGTTCAAAAATACCTTTCATAATATATTTTTAGCCTTAGTACCTACCGTCGACCACAAGCTTACACACAGACACACACCCTTTATTTGTAAATATAAAAAAAAAATTAATTTAGTCTGATTTAAAAAGTTAATTAATTATAATAATCATATTTAAAATTAAAAAATTATAATAAATTTCTTTATAATTAATTAAACAAAATTTTTCTAGTGAAAATAAGCATTGATTTTATAAGGGACAATTTGAAAAAATGTAATAAATTCTTTTTAAAATTTAAAATTTTATTTATAAATAAAACAAAAGAGATATGTGATAGTTTTTTTTTATATATTTAAAAACAGAAGAAGAGTGTGTGTGTGAGAGAGAGAGAGAGGAATTTTCCAGTTCAGATATTCTTGAGAAGATTTTTCATCTGGTTGAGAAATTGCTTTTAACTTGAACAATCTCAAGCTTCAACCAATGGTTGAAGATCTTCAAGAAAACATGTTGGAAGTTGGAACATTCGAGAGGGTAATGGGAAAACTCAGGATGGTTAAAAAAAAAAAAAAAAGATGAGTGTGTAAAGTGTAAACTATAAACTACTAAAGCAGTAAAATTTGGTCACGTGCTTGACAGGGAGAGGAGCACAATGTCACGTGAGCATGAAATATAGTATTCAATTTCACCTTGCGTAAGGGAGGGAGAGGCACAACACAAGGATGTTTCCTCCTTGTGTCCCCTCAAGTCAAGTGGGCCACGGCGATGAAGGGCCGTCAAGTTTAGGACAACAATATATATAAGTTGCGTGTTGAGTTGGAGGTGGCCCAGCAAATTGATTAATAAAAGGGGGACGGCTGGCTGCTTCACAGATTACAACCTCTCTCCTAAAGATCCCAATTTAATACAACGGGTCAAATATTTAGTACACGATTGCCCTCTGCACAGCGCATCGTGTGAATCATTACTTCTCTTTCTGAGCAACACAACAACTGTACTGTCCATCCATGACAGCTTGCTAGCTCTCTGCAACTTCCACTCCCTTTCCTTCCCTTCTACTCGCTTCCCATTCTTCTTATAAATACCATCCTCCTCCCATTTCATTGCCATTCTCATCCTTCCAGCTTTCATCAATTACCAAACCTCACTTCCTTCTTCCCTCGCATATCTCTTCAGAAATGGCTTGTTCTACAACTGTATCAGTAATGCTTCTTCTTCCCCTTGTTATTAGTTCTCTCATGGTTGTTGCCCTTGCTGGTAATTTGAACCAAGAGTTTGATATCACTTGGGGAGATGGTCGAGGCAAGATGCTCAACAATGGTGAGCTTCTCACTCTCTCGCTGGACAAAGCATCAGGCTCTGGTTTTCAATCCAAGAATGAGTATCTCTTGGCAAGATCGACATGCAGCTCAAGCTCGTCCCTGGAAACTCTGCTGGCACTGTCACTGCCTATTATGTAAGTTTTTGTTTTTCTTGCCACTGCAAATGAATTTTGAACCCAATGTGACATAACTAAATCTGAGTCTTTGCTGGCACTTGCAGTTGTCTTCAAAGGGATCAAACTGGGATGAAATTGACTATGAATTTCTGGGAAACCTCAGTGGTGATCCATATGTCCTTCACACCAACGTGTTCAGCCAAGGCAAAGGAAACAGAGAGCAGCAGTTCTATCTCTGGTTTGATCCAACCGCAGATTTCCACACTTACTCTATCCTCTGGAAAGCCCAAAGAATCATGTATGTTTTATTCTCCGTCCAATCATTCCACGGGTTTCTCTTCTCATGCTTAATACTGCATAGACTGATATATCATTCTGTTTCCTTTGTTGATTCAGATTCTCAGTGGATGGAACTCCTATCAGAGAGTTCAAGAAACAGAGTCCATTGGTGTCCCATTCCCGAAGAACCAGCCAATGAGGATATACTCAAGCTTGTGGAATGCAGATGACTGGGCAACAAGAGGTGGCCTTGTGAAGACGGACTGGACTCATGCTCCTTCACTGCTTCCTACAGAAACTTCAAAGCTGATGCTTGCGTCTGGTCTTCTGGCAAATCATCTTGTGCTTCAATTCAACTTCATCCACTAGTTCTTCATGGGTCTCACAAGAACTTGACACTGCTTCGCAAGACAGACTGAGATGGGTACAGAAAAACTACATGATCTACAATTACTGCGCAGATGTTAAGAGGTTCCCTCAAGGTCTGCCTCCAGAATGCAAAACTTCATAATTAAGACAGAGCAAGCAATCCAATCATTCCATTTATTATTTTCAGTGTAGTTAGGGGATGATTTAAAACTTTAGGTTTCAATTCTTTCATTCTTTTCCATTTTTGTGATCACTATGATAGGATGATGACATGTATGGTTATTCTTTTTGACGTAAAATAACATATCCATTTGGGGAAAAAAAAAAATGATGGTCTTCTCTGTGACTATGACATTTTCCTCGATTTCTTCCCGTTATTTTGTCAAAACGATATAAATTAAACATAAGCCAAGTTGAAATACAGCAATTTTTAATAACATGGTTGCAGATCATCAATTGGTGTAAAAATTCAGATAAGCTCAAGGCTCAGGCTCATTTAAAACAATCCGAAGTCCTAACACATCTTTTAATGAACTAAACGCAGCTTAGACTAGCATTTTCACTTTCAACTCGTATATGTCATGCATGATTTAATTAACTTATTTTTTCAGAAAAAGATATATAGATATATATATATATATATGGACATTATCATTATTTCTTTTTCTTTTTGTTTTAAACTTAAAAACATCAGGTTTCATCTTTTTTTGCCCGTTTTATATATGATAAATACATTGTTAAAAAATAATCTAGTCATATTTTTAAAATTTCGGGACCAATCCCTAATCTCGTTTTCCATATATGATAATCTAACGGAGTTTTTTTTTTGGCCCGAATATATCTAACAGAGTTAGGCTTTAAGAAAAGGCGGGGGAAAAAAACAACTTCAAACTCTAAACAGCCCAAAAGAATGAGTTTAGCTTGAGCTAGCTATGAGCCCCCAAATTTTTTTTTAATGGATTTTTTTTTCCATGCTAATCCCAACTCACTTGCTGTCTTAGTTCTAAT